>NC_066854.1:10655149-10955149 GCF_001640805.2 Lates calcarifer
ATTTCACCACAAAGACTTTAATTCACAATTCACATAATTTACACTCCTCTTAAATTTTAACAACAGGGCAGGACTGATGTCTTCGACAAACCGCTTAATGTGCACAGTGGGACTGTTTATAAATCATGTATACCCTCTTGTTTATTGCTCAGGGTTATTACATGTTGTTGTTTTCTTCAGGCCAGGACTCTGGCCCTCAGTGTGTGGTGCCAATCTGAGACACTCTATAATCCAATGAGCATTTGGAGCAACTACAATCTGGTCATTTGTAAACAAACATTGCTCACAGCAGCTCCGTCTGACTGTCTGCACGCATCTGCATGTCCAAGTCTTTGATACTGAATTTAGAGCCAGAAATGATGAATATTTTTACCATCTGACTGACTTTGCTCTGCATATGAAAACTGCCTATTATGTAGTGATAGCAAAAACATACATGCAGCACCTTTAATTGTTCAGATACCTTGTTATTTGTCATATATATGTAAAAAATCACTTTCTTCTCCAAGAGAATTACAATTTTCATTTTGGTAAATCTTTAATGCTGAGAAAATAAGTGCCACCAGCAGCAGATGGTTAGCTTAGCTTAGCTTAGCATGAAGACTGAGAGCAGGGAGAAACAGTAAGCTTTGAATGTGGATGTCTAAGTTGGTAATCATGTCATGAATCATGAGTTTCTCACTTTTTAATAAGAAGTCAAGTCAAACAAACCAACAGACTACAGACGCGGGGGAAAATACAACACCCCTGACAGAGGTAATAAACTAGCTTTGCTCTGCAGCTCTGCTTCAAAAGCTCAGATGGTTGTTTTTGGAGTTGTTTTCCGTGACAAATTGAACAGCCACAGAAAAACACAATGCCACTAAGTGTCATGCCAGTGGAAGATAAACACCAGCCTGAGGGATATTGGCACAACTTGGCAACCCACAATATGTTTTATAAAACAGCATGGTTTCCGGTCCTTGATTATGATTGGCTGAGCCGTGTTCAAAAGCTGCTGTAAAATACTCTGTAAACACACACCTGTGACCATATTACATCAGTATTACTGCACCAAAGAAATTGTTTCAAAATGTGTGATTGAGTTTTTGTGAATTTAGATTCATCATTAATTAAGAGGAGTACTGACATAACTGATCAGAACCTCTTAATGGTGATATCCACCCCTATCTTTAAGCATGTTTACTTTAAACTATACATTTCCATTGTACTTTGATGTCAAACATTAACATGAGTAACTTCCTTGTATCAGAAAACAGGTTCATTGTATCAAGGCCACAGCTGGCTGTTTCAACAATAAGTCGTCTGAAACCCTGGTCACCTCCAGGCTCTGGTTTCCTCCTTAAAAAAAAACAAAAACAAGTGTCAAGTAAGTGTTTTGTTGGAAAAAAGGGAACTCTGGAGGTTGATAGCAAAACAGCCTTCCACCAGCTCTACTCATAACACATCAACAGGTGTGTCTTATTTAGTTGTGTAAGCATGATGCGTGAAATGAAAGGGCACACTCTGTTTACAGCACACTTGCCATTAATACTCAGATAATCCAGTGTTTGTTTTGTTTGGTACACCTTACTCTGGCCTATCAAGGCAACTCAAAGCTGTCGACTCCACAAGCCGGGCGTCTACTTTCAAGTGTTTTGCACCTGCTGTTGATATCAGAGGTGTTTGGATGTTCTCCTCTTGGCGTCATTCGTGTGTTTGGGGACAGCACAGAGCTGATGCAGGTCTCTCGCATGCAGCCATTTTGCTGGATTTGGTTGTAAGGTTTTGGGTACAGCATCTTCGCGTGCCACCGCTCTCCATTAAGCCCCTCTCCGAAAGTGTGTCTCCCTCCAACTCTGTCCTGTTCTGTAAAGCTTTAGACCCGTGGCTGGCATGTCTGACGGATGATTTACTTGGCAGGCCATGCACGCAAACATGCCCCCGCTGTGACCTTGGTGCGGTGGGTGTTTTTGTGTTGCTGACTAAGATTCCTATAGGCGCTAACCCACTCCCACTAATAGGATTGGGCCTGGGTTCAAACTCCTGGAGACAGCTACTGGTGAAAAGTTCATATGGCACGTATGGGAAGGAGGAATAACACCCCTGCGTCTGTGTGGTGCAAAGAATTACACTCATACCAGTTTACAGGAAGTAGGTGACTCAAGTCCTAGCTTGGCTATGCAGAACATTGTGTTACTTGTGTCACTTAAAAATCTCATATGTGTGACTGTAAACAAACTGTTTTAGCTCTGATCAAATGCAGCTCCAAGTGACAGCAAAATAAGGTAATTATCTTAGTCAAATATAAGGTTGTGTGATGTACTGTACAGCATGTTGAACTGGAACAAAGCGAAATGCTTGCAACATGTCCTTTATTGTGTTTAACAGTGGTTCTATACAGCACACGTGTTCTTTCTGTATGCAGACGTCTATTTTTACATCCAGTACGCTGATATGTTTAAGAGTCACATCCCAGTGATACCCAGTGTTTTAGGTGAGTAAGACCCGTTTGACCCGGTCCAGCACGCGTTTCGAAGGCAGGCGGGTTCCATGAATAGAAACCTTTGGAAAGAAATATTGACCCAGTCCGTGCGTCAATAACACGCCAACATATAACGGGATCACGTCAGTGGTGCGTTTTCAGCAAACATGAGGGGAAATTTCCATAGATGAGGCACACTCTATGATGGCAACACACTCATGATGTGTGTATGTGTGTGTTTCCACTTTGTGTGTGTGTGTGTGTGTTCAGCATGTGTAAACTGAGTGGGCCTTTATCTTTGTTGTGTGACCATAAAAGTCTGGTTATTGGTCATAAAAGTGCACGAGTCAGGACACAGCGAGCTCAGACGGGGTGAGACCTCAACACATGCACTGTCGTGTGTGTGTATGTAAGCGTGTGTGTTGTAAAGCTTAGTGGTGTGTACACAGGGCTGTGTTTCTTTATTTAAGCACAGTTTAGATGTGATGTGTGCAGCACCAAAAAGGCCATATCATTAAGCTGTTTGTCCTGTGTGTGAGTCAGTGTGGACATTTGTGTGTGTGTGTGTTGCCCTGTGGCCCAGGTAACAGAGGGACACGTACTTTCTGATAGATTAAGCCTTACATAACTCCACATTCCACTCAGCAGGTAAACAAGCACCGGGACTAAGGTCAAAAACAGCGAGGCACCAGCTCGACTGTGGAGCCAGACGCTGGAGGCTGAGGCAGAGCCGAGCCTCGACTGACCCACATGCCTAAAAACTCAGGCTGTCATTAAAATCTGTATGGCTTAGAAAGCTCAGCAGTCAACAAGAACTGTAAACATTCATTTCCGCAGTCGGTTAATTGCCACTGTAGTACAGTGACAGTCTCCACTGAAGGTCGAGGAATGCTGGGAAATTGTTTAGAAGTCAGAAATATGCTGCAAACAAGCCAAAAAATCCCTATGCAGACTGAATTATCTGTAGTCTTATAAGGAAACGCTGGAGCTGGGAGGGAAACTGCTGCATGGTTACAGTAAAAGACAAGTGTTTCATGTAATGTATTCACTCCTGTGCTGTGGAGAACTCAGAGAAAATATTTCCTCATATTCAAAATCAGCAAATCTGAACCAACAGCTTATTTTCCTCCCACATAAACCTTAAACAGCTGTTAAATCATTTTGATGGAGACGATGGACTTTGTAGTATTCAGACAGTTATACATGGTGCTAGCATCCTGCAGCTGAAACTGTGGCTAGTAAAAGGTTAAATGCCAGGGGTTCATGTTAGCCTCTGAGTGGATGGATTTAGATGTTTTTCCTCATTTGGCAATACAGTGAGTACAAAAACATTTAGAGAAAAGTTCATAAAAATCTGGGTTTAAGGAGGAATTTGACAGATGCACATAAAGCCTGCACTCCAACAGCAGAGAGAACAAACAAAACAATTCCTGTCCTTGTTCATTCATACACAACACACTCACGCTAATGGAAAGATAAGATAAACTTTATTGTGTCCTGAGGGGAAACCTGGCTCAGCTGCTGCTGCTAAAACAAACATCAAAACAGGCTTAAGACAGGGCACATTACAAGACAACAAGGTAATTACATTAATGTTAAATACACAGATGGTCCTCGTAGCAGACATCCACCTTAAAGCATTACGCATAGTGTTAAGGCTTTAATTCATACGGACGCAAATCACATTTTGTGGGTTTAGGCCTAAAGGCTGAGAATAGGCTCAGGCAGCCATGGTGTTGGTTTCACAGCTCTTCATACAGGAGCTTCTCTGATATATTTACAGAAATGAGATTAGAGGAATGTATAGGGATTTGGACTCCAGCCAAAACAGGAGGGATGGCACCATATCATACCGTATACCATGCTATGATTTACTCTTTTTTTAAATGTCATTTTTTTAAAGAGTAAATTCAAATCCTGTGAGCACTGAAGTAACGCTGTAGGTCAAATTATACAACCCCCATGGAAATAAAGCTTTTGAAACCATGAATTGTTGATAAGGTTGTTCTGGCATGGAGACTGAGATCGTCCCAGTGGAATGTGTATGTCTTTGTGTTTGTGTGTGGAGCTCCTCGGGTCATGATAGCTCTAGAAGATTAGCTTCAATTTCCAAGAAAAAGGTCAGGATGTGTTTGTGCCTTCGTGTTTGGAAAAAAAGGATACATTTGTGTTTTCTCATTGATTTATGATTCTATTTTTAGTATTGCAATGTGCTTTATCTGCATGGCTTGCACAAAAAAGTTGATAGCGGATGCTCTAGAACAGTGCTCGCATGAACTGCCCAAGGACCTAATAACTAAAGCTGAATGGCTTAAGTTTTTGGTCGACCAGCACCAGAAATATCACTATATCTGCAGGTGTCACTTTTCATCAACTGCATTTAACTACATGGCCGAGTGACAACTACCAACTGCTGCTGAAACTAGGAGCAGTAGCAAACAACTAGTTTTTGTTGTTAGCTTGCTGCCATGCCCGACACATAACAGTGACTCAATCTAGCTACTGTGTTAACTTTACAAAACCATGATTTTGAAATGGATGATATTTTGTTGATTGATTTTTGAAGGCTAATGCATTGCAAAATATTTGGATTGAAGCTGCATGTTGCTGAAATTTGCTTATAACACAATGCAATAATGCATACAGAATTAGGTTTATGCATGATTCTATGATATAATGGTGCAGTATACCGTGTAGCTGTGTTTTTTGTAGCTTTTAGGTCACCAGCAGTATCTTCCCAAATCCAGTCAGATTGGTTGTGCTGAGGGCCGCCCTCAATGTTAAACTGCCATGCTCCGCATTATAGGCTTAAGCTAATGCCTCATTAGCATCAGTGTCTCACAGACTCTGCTCTGAAACAGCATCCTCTTCCACTACAGAGGACCTGTTAGCATCACCGGCAGCACTGCAGGGCCCAAGACTGAAGCATGTGACGAGCAAAGGAAAAGGCATCTCACGGGGGGGCAGGTTGAAGCAACATTATCACAAAGATAACAAACTGTGATCACACTTAGTGAGGTGTCTTACTAATTATCTGTGAAAATGCTCTTTAAGAATCTCTTTACTCTGTGCGCCTATAATTTTGTTTGCTCTCACGCAGTAAAGGCCACACACACACAGATGGGAATGTGGATAAGCCGTCAGGGTTTATGTGCATGATTGTATGTGTGCATCAAAGTCACCATAACTCCTAATCTCTACTCGCGTGTTTTGCTTTTTGATTGTGACAGAAAATGCCGTGCATAAAACTCAGATGTCATGCAGAAGCTGTGTTTCCTGACATGAGTGGATTAAGTGTCAGAGGGCAAACAGTGTGTGATGGATTTTTGCATATTTATGTTGCTTTTCCATGAATTTAAAGAGATTTGTATAATTACAGGAAATAAAGCAAGAGGTCTGCTTTTCATGATAAATAATGGATTAAATGACATAAAGACTGATGTGGTGCTAAACCTGTTCTGGGTTGATCAAAGTGATATGCAATGCAGAAAAACATCATCACATGCTGAAAAGTAAGACCTTTAGTAAATATATGCATGTTTAAAGACATCAATTTAGAAATTTATCTGGGTTTCAGAATCTTAAGGTACTGCAGGATTCTCCAGACAAAGTGTTCATCTCTCAGAGGCTCATGGCTGTGAGGCATACAGTCAGGATTCCTTCCATCATCATCCTCTCAACATTGAAAGGTCGTGCAAACTCTATACACACAAAGTTCAGTAAAGGTGACACTGTTGTTGTCGGACTGTGGGATTTGCATATTAGCTATTAGCAAGCATTTCATTGGTGTGTGTGCGACCACTGTGTGTTCACATGTTGGGCCTGAGGCCTGCAGTGACTCATGTAGGCTGATGTGCTTCAGTCAGAGGTTCCCATGCCTTTTCCAGCCTGTTTTTCTCATCTTACGAACTTTGATACAAAAACATAAAATAGACTGGGATCAGTTTTCAAGTGAGCTGATACCTCTGGTTGATGCTCATGAATGTTTTAAACTTTAAACATCAAAATGCTTTCAATTCTATACATAAATTGCACATTTCACCATGCACTTTTGCACAAAATCTGTTGGACTAAGCAGTCATGAGCTTCTGCAGTTTGACTGATCGCTGGATCAGTTCATTGTGTGTCCAGTTACAGTTAGTGTATTAGAGTCACCATGTGAGCTTCTAACATCCCAGACCAGTTTTGTAACTTCCTTTGTTGCTAATTTCCCTCTTACTTCTTACATTTTTGGCTCTGCCTTGTGAGGTTTAACCCAACCAATGAGAAGGATCCTTCCTCCAGAGCTGCTTTGCCTCTGAGAAACTGCAATTCCAGCTTGAACAAGGTTTCCAGTATGATGTAATCAGGCACAGGTCATGTTTTGCAACAGAAGTATGGGAGCATGGGAGAAAACCATTCTGTGGGCTTGTCAGGTCACACAGACTGTGATCTGTTTAAGCTGACATACAGCAAAATGCAGCTTGCATCGCTTGTTTTCAGCCCATGAGCTAACATATCAGCTCATCAGATCACCAGAGACACAAAAATATGAACTGTCTTATATTTGGCTCTTTTACAATGGTGTTTTCACCAAGATGTTCCTCTGCAAAACATGTTTATGAGCTGTGAGAGAGTCGGCTGATAAGGCAGCGTGTGGAGTGGCGGGCTGGAGTCTTCCACTCCACTGCCAGCGTGGTAAACAGCAGCAGGAGGAGTGCTTGCGAGCGGTGGGCAGGACCTGGGCTCCACATGCTGTCCAAACACGTGGAGTCTGAAAGCCATTGACCAAGAGATACAGAGCTGCAGAGACTTGAATTTTCCACTGACACACACATACAAACTCACATGCATGTACAGGCTCCCTCACAGAAAAAATGTGCAACATGGTGGTTTTTCTTTTCCTTTACCTAAAGCTGTGTTTCTACACAGCTGTTAAGAATCCAGACGACACAAAGATTTTAAAAACTCTTTCAGGACCAAATATTGCCTATAGAGCATTAGTGATTATTAAATACAATCTTCAACAACTGAACAGTGGCTTACGTCAAACTGAGCCACAGGCTCACGACAGTATCAGTATTACTACATGTGGTCTGTTAGGCTCTCAAGACATTTTTGAATAGCCATCAGCTGAACCCACAAACTGTCAAAATGAAATAATGTCAAATGTTCAGATAAGAAAATCCACATTTTTGCCTTGTGGCAGTTTTATGTCTGGACAGGCATCTGCAGGAGAGAGACCTAAAGAGAGTTACATGACCTGTCACTTAGCTCTCCATAGCTCTCTAGCTTTCTTCCTCCTTTTTGACTAGTTAGAAACAAACAAGCTGACATGAACAATGCAGCCTCACCAGCTGCCCCTTTCCAACTCATCAACCTGCAGACTGGTGTTCTCCATTACCTTCACTTTTAAGAGCCTTGTAAGAGTTGCTACAAGATTCTTCTTGTTTTGTTTTCACTTGTAATTTATGAACTAGGATAATCCTGATCACTGAACAGGCTACTATGGGACTAACTATAGAATTTTTAGCTTTGCTAGCAACAGGGCTCTTTGTCCACCATTTTGGTCCAGACTGAAATATTCATGGCTGGAGTATAATATTCATGATCAATTTTCACCTTATTCTAGTCTTATATGGAGATATGCATTGGCACTATACACTGTCATTACTTTACTACCCCTGTTATTTGTCCTTATAATAAAAGCATAAAGACAAATATCTCTGAAGAAATTGAAACTAATGGAATAAAGTGTGAGTCTGTATTTTTGCTCGTGTCACTGACTATTATTATTTCAAAGTCCTGTGCAGTTTAACATATCTTCTTACTGTTCTGTGCAATACACAACAATATCTCATCAGCTGTTGGATGAATTGCCATGAAACTTTGCACAAATATTCATTCCCACAAGATGAATACTAATGACAACATCTGCTCACTTTTCATTTAGTGAAAAAGTGACAGTGAAAACTACAAGTGTCCAGATTTCATTTTGTATTCACATGCAGCCCTGCAGTGTAGAGCTGCCTATGTTCAACGCCTGTCAATTCCAGTTGTCTTTACAGCCTTCCAGGATCCCATACACATGCACATACAAACACAGCATACTGTTTATATTGCATGAAGAAGTATTGATTTTGTACAGTTTGCTGTTCACCAGGCAATGAGCTGTTAGGCAAAATACAATAATGTTAGCAAACATACAGTAGCTAATAGCATACTTTAGCTTTAAGAAGGTAATCATGGTAGCATTCTCCCAATCCACAAAGGACCTTCTGATCTTTTAACATAGGTCAAAACCTCTTTGTTTACATGACATAATATATACATCCAAACTATTATTTGATTTAGTATTATATTTCTAAAATATATGTCAGTATGTTATGTTTTCATGTGGGATCAGCAGAGCTGTGTGCCTCTGTGTCTCCTCTGAAAAACCAAAGCTGGCTACTGTAAGTGGGTCACAGCTCCGCCCTGCTGCTGCGTGGCGGAGTTCAATGAGCCTGAGTGAAACCCTCCTTAGGCTGATTCAGGGAGAAATAATGGGGCCAGCGACTCCCAATCCCCTCAAGAGCCGCAGCACAGCACGGCAGCAAGCTGGCAGGGAGGCCCAGTGGAGCACAGGGTGGACAAGGTTGCCAAAGGAGCAGCTATTTGCTCTGTAAGACCCGCTCACATGTTTGTAATCTACAGTGCATACCACACATGCTGTTCTGATGTACAGTACAGCGAGTGCATCGAGTCCATACCGTTCATAAAGAGGAGAATTGCCATTTAAAGTTCAATTTCACACGATTATTTCCAGTTTGGTCGCCCTCCGCAGATCAAGACACTGACAAATCAAGTGTGGGTTACGGGTTTAACTCCCAGTGGAGCCACCCATGCAATTTCACGAATGCAGATGACCTGTTTATCTAACCAGTTTCCCACGAATGACAGGTTTCGAAACTGCCATACATGACTGTTGTCCTATAAATACCATCAGGGCTGCCGCTGGCTTCTGAAGATCACTCCTCATATAATTCAAAGAGTGAAATACTAATTTGCTTTATAATGAAAACAATTAGATTGACACCATTAAATAAAATATGTAATAAAATATCAGCAGTCACATGCACATTTGGAGAGAGCCTGCATTATATTTTCATGTGTCTGTATGTAATCAAATTAACAAATCCTACTTTCTGCTGTCTACTATGTTTGTAACTGTCTTTACATGATAAGTAAGTAATTCGTGCCACTTGATGTCATTGGAAATTGGACATTTCCTGCTCTTCAAAGACTTGTAGGCACAACAAATGTCACAAGTTTGAGTAAATCAAACCTCCCAATCGTGTGACGGTGACGCAGATTTCGTGGCTCCAGTATCACAGCCCTGAAGAATTCTTTCTTGCTTGTCTACGTGTGTGTGTGTGTGTGTGTACAAGCATGTGATTGTGAATGTGATTCTAAATTTGGGAATAATTGAGGGCATCCAGGAATAGACCACACACACACAGACACACACACACACAATTACTTCAAAGGAGCATCCTGTAAACTGTATTTTAGGAACCTGTAACTGTCGCTGTGCAGGCCTGAGAAATACACATCCCTGACACACTTTATTTAGCAAGCTGTCCTTTTTGTTGAGGGAGAAACCCAGCAACAACAAAAGCATCGTGCAACAAAGACTTCTGCTTTCATGTCCTTCTCCAGTGGTTTGCCTTTGGAGCAGAAATGTGTCTATACAGGTTTCATTAAAGAAAAAAGGAAGAGAAAGTAAGTTTCAGTCAATGCAGAGAGGGGTGAGGAACATTGTGTCCCTCCTGGTGGCTTGGTGGTGGGGTCTTATGTAAGACTGGTTTCTGCCTGGCAGCAGAGCAAAGCCCCACTGACAGTGTCATACCGCTAATTAATACACACCAGCTAGAGGTGTGCCCTCAGTGGCTGCTTGTGTGTGTGTGTTCATTCTGTGTCTGTGCCAGAGAGTTGGAAACTGGCGAAGTGATGCCCATAAGAATAACATAGTGTCACAACTGCATTATAATCACATTGTGAGTGTGGGATATTTTTCACAATCACAGGGCTCAGTGTTTTGAGGGGAAACTCAGGGTGAAACCCAAGGCTCCCAATTAACATGATATGTGGAGAATAGGAAGCTGTAGTATACTGAATGTTGCAGTTTTTCCTTCATGTGCAAAAGCAAGATTCTCATTTACAACACATGGACCAAAAAATTGTACCTACAAGAGAAGAGAGAATTACTGAGACTGTTTTTAAGTGGCCCATTTGTCTGCCATGCAGGCAGCTCTGTGAGGCTGTGTTCTGAGCAAAAAGCTAGCTGCTTCTCAGATGCGTCAGTATTGTATCTGATCAGCATGTTTTTGCTCCACATATGTCCTCTCCAACTCGTATTTATTAGCTTACTTTACTGACAGGTCATAAGGGCAGCTGTAGGTCAGGCTGCTGTAAATTTTTAAGATCTGTTAGTATATCACATGGATTGACTGTAAATTTTAAGTTCAAGCGAGATAAAAATGGCAACTCTATAGTTCATTGTGATATACACTGAAACATTCCTCAACAAGCCCATTTATACGAGGAGAGAAGTATGTCAAAATATAATCTACAGATCTTTTTGTCAACAGGTTTCAAACAAAATTGTCCAGTGCCAGAGTATCAACTTTTCAGATAAAATATTTTTTTTACAGTATTTTGGGATTTGGCAAATTTTGGGAAATTATTTGCTTTATGGCTGTGAGTAAGATGAGAAGAGTGATGATAAATTTAGCAAAGACTGGGAAATGGGGAAACAGCTAGCATGGCTCTGTCCAGAGCTCAAAAATCAGCCAGCAACTTTAAAGCTCATAAATTAACACTAAAAGTAACAATGGCAGTTTGTGTGTTCTGGGAGTAACATGGTGTTACTAATTCTTGCCAAACAGGTGTTTCCCTTTACTTTCTAGCTATTCTAAGCTAGGCTAAGCACCATTGGCTCCAGCCCCATTTGTATTGTGGTGCTATCTTATCTAACAATCCACAAGAAAGCAAATACATGAACTATTCCTTTAAATATCACAAATAAAATTCCCTTCGGCTCCATTGCACTGGAGAGACAGCAAGTCTCAAAACCTTGAAAATAAAACCATAATTAAATGTATGACTTGATAATGTGAAAAAATATGTTTTTTGTGATTCAAGTGAACTGATCCTTTAAGCCTCTGTGCCTTGTTTTAACCAGTAATAAGTAACCAATGATAAGAAATGAAACCTAGTCAATGGAAAATATTCCTGTGTTTCATGATGTGTAATAAGATAACGGTATAGTAAGGAACACAAGGTTCTTCTGTGACGGTTCCCAATATCAGCTGTGAGTGTGTGGGAGACAGAGACAGGTGAAGTGTGTTGTTTACTTCAGGGTTTGAACCTCCTGACCTCCCTGCACTCACTACACAGTCTTTTCTGGAGACGCGTGGCTTGGCAGGAAGTCATTGGCTCAGTATGAGCTTCCTGCCTCGGTCTACGTCTGCAATAAAAACACTAACAGGGAGAGAAAGTGTTGGCCGGAGAGTTCAGCTCCTCACTCTCCACAGGATGGAGGTAGGATATCCTCCTCTCTTAACACACAGTCAGGAGGCTGTTGGACTCTGTGCCAAGTGTATGATAATCCAGCAGATGAGGGATAAGATAATTAAGTCATACCAAACTGATATGTTATTAAATCAACATAAATCAGTCCTCTGAGAGGCAAAAATTTTAAGTGACACTGTATAACATGTGAAAGGCAAAATAACACATCCTTCCTCTTACAAATTAAAAATTATATTCATAAGCATTGAAATAAACTCTTGCTCAGTTCAGCACACCCCAGGGTTTTGCTGCCACAGCCTTACCTGGTCTGGTATGACCAGCAGCTTGTGAACATTAGCAAACTTTAAATGGCTATTGCTGTATAACTGCACATATAACAGTGCTGATTTGACATACTGACTGTATGACTCTTGTCTACTTGTTTTAATAATATACTACTACTTCAGAATCTGCTGGTATCTATTATGGACAAAGGTTACTTATGGACACAGTAGCCCCTATTCAAATAGGGCTGCTTTCAAGAATTTCTGAATGCACAAAAAAATTGTACTTTAAAAAAATGTAATTTTTATTTATTATCTCTGTAGTGCTACCAAATAAAGCTAATTCAATTTTATTATTATTATTTTAACTTTTAACTGTATTGAGGAACACTATATGTCATTTATGCTGCATGAAACATTATTTGTGCAAAAATAAAAAATGAAGACATAGTTGTACCTCTTTAAATAAATTCATTTATTTCTGTAGGTTTCTATCCATAATCAATACAGACAAAAGCAATACTCGACTACCAGAATTTATAAATCATTATTATCATCTCTTGTGAGCATCACAATAAACAGTATATTGATTTATGTACAATGGAAGACAACGACACATTCAAACTGAGTCAGTCCAAGGTCAATCTGTAAAAGAAGAGTCTGTCCATGGACACAGAAATGGGGAAAGCGCTTTGAGACATGTCAAGAACAGAGTTCCCAGCGATGAAAACAAAACAGTTGGCAGAAAGAGAAATATACAAAGAGCAAAACAGCTTCTGCTCATCACAAAAAGAAAAAAAATCATTGATGCAATGTTACATTTGGTTCCACGGTTGTAAACTAGACTGTATTCATGTCACTATTGCATATGCCATTAGGTAAAGTGTGTCAACAAGGCAAAGAGATCTCTATAATAAAATAGACATTTTTTTCATATAGTTACAGAGACTGTGAGGGAGAAAGCATACAATACACTGTACAACCCCAAAGCAAAAACCCCGTCCCCATTTTAAAAATCGGTAGCCAAAGTCTTTACACAGGAATATCATTGCAACATAGGTCAAATCTAAGTACTCTAAGCAATTTCAATATTTTTTTTAGTTAAACTCTTTTTATGTACACAATATACACATTCAAGACTCTGAAGATAAATAGATACAGCTCCAACATTATTCAACTCTGTTAAAACCATTTCCCACGTTATGTTTCTGTGGTGTTCCCACCAGCTCAGCGATACATTCAGACATAGTTTAAGTTTTACAATCTAATGTACACTAAAGGGGTTGTGAGCCAGTTGGAGTCAACACAGTGGACGACACAAAGACCACAGAATCAGGATGTTGATAGAGGGCTTTCAGATAATGTTACTACAAATCCTCTGGCAGCCATTTTGGAGGTTGAATTCAAAATTAAGTTTAATGTATAGGCTATAAAACACCCTCACTAAAGTCTTGGTTTGACCCGTAGCTTATGATAGCTAGTGTTAGCTAACGTTAACAAACTTTAGCTAGATAGTGTTGAGGAACTAACATTACTGAGTTGATTTACGTACTTTCAAAATTATTCTTAAACTAGTATTATGCTACATTTTAGCATTGTCATTATCCTGAAAATACTATTTGTGGCCATATTAGCTGCTGTTCAGCTAAAAAGAGACTTTGACATTTACAGGCAGAAATAACACATTCTTCCTCTCACGAAGTCATCAGCTTTTAAACAATTCATTTCATTCATTGGAGGTTTTGGTCTGGTGTGACCAGTAGCTAACGTAATTTAGTAAGTTAACTGACTTGATGACTCTTCTCTGCTTGGTCGACTGTTTCACTGCATTTTAGCATTTAGCATTGTCCCATAAGTGTTATGTAACTGTCAAACCTCACAGTTACATAGTGTTAGTTTAACAAGTAACATTACATAATTCTCTTCAGCTAGCTCTAATCTTTTTATGCTGTCTGCCATGTAGTTATATTTTCCAGACAGCTGATTCTCCAGTGAACCTCCATGATGGTGCCAGATGTGGCTGTTGGCCTCTCTTCTTCTACTACTCTGTTTTGCAGAGCCCTCCTCCCCTCAGTGCTTGTCCAGCACTGCTAACACCTCGCCCCCCTGCCCCCCTTCAGTGCTCACTCGTTGGCCAGAAACCGTCTGGACTGTGCCCCCCCAACCTTGATATTTTTCACTGGCTCCACCCCTCCATTATTATCACCTCTGCTAGACAGCTGTACCATCAAATGATATCACAGCAGGGCAGCCCGCGTCGAGCTAAACAGCAGGCCGTAGGTTTGAAGGTAGGAGTGTGTGAGGTTTTCAGGCTCAAGTGACTGAGGAACTGTGGGAGGTACAGTGCATTCAGATGCCTGGTGTTGTGGGGTCTGAGCTGAGTTATAAAGACATGCATAACTCTTAAAGACGTTTAGAAATATATTTCTTTAAGTCCAGCGTTTTGACTGGACAAAAAATAAACTAGGTTAGAATAAATAAGAAATTAGTAATTAAGAAAATACTTTAATATCAATACGATGAATCAGATCTCAAGCAGCCCCACTGTACTGTACATTTCTGAAATAATAATATATTTTAATGGTAAACTAGGCTTTTTACTTTCCACAAGAGAATAACAATATAGAGATGTAGGTCCAAACAGACATACTGTAATAGAATATTTATCTGTCATTTCATAGAAAACATAAGGACAGTATAGACATTAAGGCATTGGGTAGGTCTTATCAGACATTCATCTTCCAAAAATAAATAAAATATCTACTCTAAATATAGTTATATACTCAGTGTACCTTGGTATCCTTGCTCCCTGGGCCATATCTATAGCAGGTTTCATTGTCCACTGACATACCAGTTGGTCATACTTTGTCTCAGAAACACACACTTGCACGCATACAGGTAGCCATAAAACTACCCTCAAGTAAATAAATAGTATCTGGGTACCATTAGAGTTGTGTTACTGTCTGACTATCTTTGCTTCTGTGCTTGCGCCAAAATTTGGGTCACAGGAGAAATGGCCTCTGAAAGCGCAGGGAACATGAGACGCACCAATACACAACACACACACACACAAACACAAAAACACACCTGTCCTGCCTTTAGCAACTTCATGGCATGCATAGATGGTGACATACGTGTTTCTGAAGTGTGTGTATGAGTTTCTCTGTGTGTGTGTGTGTGTATGTTGCAGAGGGTCCAGACAGTCTTTTAGGGCCACAGAACCCAATGGAAGGGCAAAGTAGATAGTAGTGTTTTTTTTTTTCTTTTTCTGAGCAGCAGGTTGGTGAAGACGCCAAGTCAGAGGACAGAGGAGTTGCTCAGTCTGAAAGAGAGGACAAGAAAGACAAAGAGTCATCAGTTATTTCACTACATAACTGCAGCAATTAGACCAGTACACATATATATTCTGTAACATGCTCATATTATAACTACTGTAGGATGAGCATTTGTAGCCATTTGCATCCAGATTTTTGATATGTAAAAGATGAAATACAGATGTGCTGCACTTCCATCAGCTCACAAATACCAACGAACCAGCCAACAGTGGTGATGTACTGTACACACAGAGACTTAAAGCAGCACTACAAACTCCCATCATGCTGTAGGGTTAGACGCTGTGTGTCATTTTCTTTATAACACGCCATCCGTTTTCACCCGCGAAAGCTCTAGAAGGACGGTGGAGGGGGGAGGAGGGGGAGAGCTGGGAGTGGGAGTAGGAGGGCTGGTCGGCAACGGTCATAATTACATAATCTGGAATACGGAGTGATGGGGGTAGGGGAGGGGTGTCCTGTTGCGCTGCCGTGTTGCTATGGACACAGAGGAGGACCAGTGAGCAGCGGTGGCAGTGAAGCAGCACAGCAGCTGATGCATCTCTGATTATACACACACTGTGGCATTTATGCTGCAACAAATATTGATAATTATGTAGGGTTTTATCATACTGATAGTGTGTGTGTGTGTGTGTGTGTGTGTAGAGGGAAGGATTTCCTCGAAGTCAGGATGGTGGTCAAGGGAGTCACAGGGCCGAAGGAGACCAACCCTAGTGATGCTAGGGTGCTGGCCTCCAGGAGAGCAATATCCTCGCTGCAGTCATGTGTCGTGAAACCACACAAGGATTACATGGTCTCCGATGCTGGGACACTTCTATCACTGTAAGGCTGATGAAAACGCTTTAAAAAGCCGTTGGATAACCTCAAAAATGTGCAGCAGTCGGCCTGAAAGTGAAGCTGTTTTTCCTAATTCTTGAAAAGTTGCCATTTTTGGAGCTGTCATCCGACGTGCATATGTATAAAGAAAAACACTATTTTAAAATCTCTCTCTGTTTCCCTTTACAGAGGCATATTATTATACCTTTTTATAGATATTTTTAACAGGACAAAATGATAAACAGAGAAGGATGAAGGGCAGTTGAGGACATGAGGGATGTTAAGTCTCTAAATCCTAAATCCCTGTATCTTATATAATTTACTATGAAAGTAGCCAGAACTCACTTGCACATATATACTGATTCAATCTCTGTGGACAAACACAGCAAAATCTGATAACTGAGATATTACTGTTGTGGCTGATGTGATCGATTATTGCCAAACCCACAGCTGACAGGGAACATTTGTCTTCAGTGCAACCCAGATATGATTTTACAGCCAGTTTCCAATTAGATTTCTGTTGATTTTTAGCTGATCTGTGCTCAATTATAATAACAACTTTGGACATGCTGAAGTGAACAAATGCCCACACTTTGCGTTACGTATTCCCCAGCTGCTGTCCGCGGAGTAGCCGCTGGCTCCCGCTGATCTACCCCTGGCCGTCTAATCTTGCCTGCAGAGGCTATAATCTCATCTGGAGCCGTGGCTGGCTAAATGTGGGGAACGCTGGCCACGCAGTTATCTAGCAGCTAGCGCTTCTGTCTGGAACATCCCGGCCTACTTTAGCCCCCCTCCTCCTCCCTGTGCCATGACACACACACACACACACACACACACACACGCTGCCTGGAAACTCTGACACAGGAGCCTGCGGTGTTACGTGTGCATGTCTGTTCTCTATATATCAAGTAACATGGTATTTCTGGATTTCCTGCTTCAACTGTTTGCAGTGGTTTGTTACATTGGCGAGATCTCAGCTTCAGTGCAGCTCCACTGTGGACGTAAATAAACCATTTAACAGCTACGTGTTAGTTTGAGCTGCTGTGAGGGGACGCAGCGACAATGGATTGAACAATCAGGCTGATGGTTAAAATCAGGTGTCACCTTTACGAGTGAATCCACAAATGCCAGAACAAAATGTAACAGGTAGGAAATCAAAACAGAGACACATGCAGGCTCCACAGTCGACATTTCAGCAGCAGATCAAGTGGTTTCAACGCAGCTCTAATAGTCAAGAGGCAAAGAGCCAAAAGAAACAAAACTAACAATTATTTTCACTATCAATTAACGTGCCAAATATTTTCTTTATTAATCATTTGGGTCATAAAAATGTGAACAAATTGCGTGTTGCTTCTGAACATAAAACAGCTGGTGGTGTTAATTTTCCAATCAGGCGCCATTAAACCACCGCAGAGGAAGAGGGTGCAGTGAGATGATGTAACTAAAAGAGCACCAGTCAAACAGAGAGTCTGAATGAGGGGTGTATGTGTGTGTGTGTTTCATGATTTAGGGTTTGAAAACAGGTCTCTTCAATTCCCTCTTCCCTCTCTGAGTCAAAACACACCTTGTTATGACAGCCTCGTCTACTGAGCATGCTCAGAGCGCGTTAGGGATGCATGGCTGTGCAGCTCCTCCACTTTCTGCCCTTAGTGCATCACAAAGAACACACACACAACCGGAAATGTGTGTAACATGTACGCTGTATATAAATATATGTAACACACTCTCCCTGTCGCTGGGTGCATTTGGATCTGCCCACCGCATTACATCTGTGATGACATCATTCGCAATACTACGGACTGAATGACGTTAAGAGGAAGTGGGATTTGAGTAGATGGACACGAATACCTCTAATCTGCCCGACGAATTACACACACTCGCTGCTGATGGTCATGCTCTCTGCAGCCTGTGGGCACGGCAGATGGTGGGCTGTCATTAGTGGAAGGATAGTGAGTAGGTAGGGATGTGTGTGTGTGCATGAGAGACATATAGTAGTATGTATATGTTTACGTGCTAGTGTGGGCGCAGGCAGGGAAAACGGTGTAATGAGAGTGTTTGCATGTGTGTGAAGATAATGCAGAGTGGCAGGTGTTTAACCTCCTATCCTACCCCCTTTTCCACCACCCCCCACACAACTACAACTACACACACACACACACACTCTCACACACTCGCCCTCCAGAGAGTGGCCATCTGCCACTAGCACTCAGGAGGGATTCAGATTGTCACAGCAGGGCTGCTCCAGTCTTGGAGCCCCCTTACCCATTTTCTGCCCTCCTTCTACCCTGATCTTCTCCCTGCTATGAGGCCTGATGAAATTATACACACTCCAGGTTAAACAAACACACCAGCAAACTGATATATGTGGTAAGAATCATCTGACTGTGTTAATCAAGCTTCTGGGATCATCGCATAGGAAGCAGGAGCTGGCTGTTGTCACACGAGGAGGTGGAAACAGAGACGGCTGACTTTGCTAATCTGGGTCTGGTACAGAACATCCACTCGGCTGAGCTGCGGCTAGCCGGGGCCGCTAAAGGAGACAGGCAGCCTGGGTTAAGGCAGAGAGGTAAACACCACCTCAGAGTCACATGGTCTGGCCTGCAGACAAAACAAGAGGTAAGCAAACACCTGACCCCTTACGCCAGGCGGTAAGACACCTAAGCTGACTCTAGGTGGAGGAAAGGGGGAAAAAAAAGTTGACTGGAGGCAGCGCAGTCACATTTCACACTGACAGGGCTGTCACATGGGTCTGGGGGGAAAACGCTGAATTCCACAGGGCACTTAGAGCTGAGTGGTTGAGCGGTGCTTTGATCCTGACAAACAGCCATATCTTCCTCCAGAGCGGTGGCATTCAACCAGAAGCTGGACCAACCCACCCCCCACCCAAGAGTCAGCAGGTTTTCATTCCAGAAACTGTGTTTCACTCAGAGGGTAAATTAATCAGCTGAGTCGAAGCGTTGGAGGTGTTTGGCTGGAATGAAAACCTGCAGACTTTTGGGGTCAGGGTGGCTCATGGTCCGGGGGGGGGGGGGGGGGCACCCAGCATTACATCCTGATAAACATGTAATTAAAGCCCTCGGTTGATGGGGTCTTGTGCCAAAAAACCCCCATAACACACTTTGACCCCAGCTTCGCCACACACACACAACCACAGAGTGTTTGGTAAACAAGCGATCGGGTCTGCCATCCCTGCGCTCCCAGAATGCACCTTGGCTGAAGTGGGCCTCACCAATGAGTTAGTTTGTTGCTTTAAAAAGCCCAAGCCCCTCCCCCCTCCTCTTTCTACTGAGCATACAAGGCTGTGCTCCACCCCCCCCTGCTTGTCTTACTTCTGCTAAGTGAACAGCCTAATGAGGCAGAAGGGCAGCGGAGTGCACGTGCCATCCTGCCCCATTATGAGCGCATTCATTTGCTCTCCCACAAACAGTCAGGCAAGCAGCACTGGAAAACAAAACAGGCCGACTCTCTCTCTCTCTCTCTCTCTCTCTCTCTCTCTCTCTCTGCACATCTCTGCCAAGTGTTCACGGATGCAAGCTACACCACTGGAAAAAAAAAATCCCTGAGAGAAAAAAACACCCCTCACTGCTCTGCATGCGTACGTGCTAGAGTCCACATGTATGTGCTTGACTCTTTCTTTTCCCTCCCTCCCCTCGCCTCCTCGTCGCTTGCATTCAACAAGCTTTATTAGCACCATCAAAACATCTGAACTCTATCAAAACATGAGTACGGAACATGTGCGAAAAGATAACAACAAACACGCGAGCACATGCCATCAATAGCCAGTTTGCTGTGAATTAAGTTATAAAAGGATGCAACCGACCATCATTAAGTCAGTTTACCGCCTGTTTAACTGCAAAACAGCCTGTTGCCTTCAATCATGTGCATGTCACTGTCAAAGATGTCACAGTTATAATGTAAAGAGAGAGAAATAATTGATTTTCCGTACTGTGGGGGCGCCTCACTGTCGGTACATTCCTCTTTATTTACCAGAGCGTCACTGGCTGTACAAATAATAATAACTTTTAGAGCATGTTTTCTCCTGTGTGTTCAAATGGAAACATAATATAACTTCCCAGTCCACACACAGGGGCACTGTGGTGAAATAAAAGCCACTTTCTATTCAAATGGCCCAGAGCCGGGGACAAAAACAGGCCCCCCTCTCACAGCAACTTTTCAAACCCAGCTCTGCCAGGAATGTGGGACCGTGACATCCAGTTACCTGATGGCCGCATAGCAACTCGCCCACTTTGTTGTTTTCTCTCACTGCCTACAAGGACACACAGACACACACACATACAAACACATATCCACTTGTGCTGGGCCTCACATGTCAGAGGACAACCACCCACCTACCCACCCACCCCTGTACGTGCTCACAAACACATGTGAGCTCACTGTGTCTGATAGACAGCGTGGGGACAGAGGGTCAAACTTGGCTTTAATGTCAACAATCTGCCCTGTGCACTTTGTTTACACCGTCTCCTGTCCCATGCTGCTGCTTTATTTTGTTCGCTGGGATATTCTGGGACAGGGTATTGATCGGGGCATGGTGGGAATAAGGGGTCTGTAGAGGTCGCGTCAATGTGCAACACATCCTAATGCCTACCCAACTGAAAAACAACAGCCGGAAATGCCCGCAGCTCAGTGTGACATTACAACTGACAGGAAGCCTCAACTCTAAGGCATTCCTGTGGCATCAGCAACACCATTACCACTCATAACAAACCATAGCAAACCAGTTTTTTAGACTTAATGAGGAACTATTCAATGCTTCTTACTTCTTAGTGACCGTTAACTTCATCCTTATGCTTTAAAATGAATATTTTTTATTCATTTTGTACAAAAACCTTTCATTCATAATAAGCGTCGGTGGAACTCTGAAGTCCACTCGTGTATTTTTGGTATCTGCAGCCCACACCAGCATCAGCGAGGCAGAGCGCCCAGCTCTGTCATGGTGCTTGTTTACTTCAGAGCTCTCAGCCTGGTCACGTTTCATAGCAGCCTCGTGCTGCATTCACATGTCGCGGGAAAATACAGCTAGCTGCCAGATAAGAGTGATCCAAAATCTAAACGCTGAGGAAATTATAAAATGCAATCACAGCTCTCCCCCCTCCACCCTCTGACACACGTTTTTTTTTAACTGTGAAAGTGAACTGTAGCCACAAATACACCACTCCTGATACAGGATCTGTTAGTGTTCCCAAGTAGGAGCTCTGGGGAAGCACCTGAAGGCAACATCAGCACCACCTACTTACTTTGGAATCAACAGAGGGAGTTTGAATTTGAATTTAGAGGAAATTAATGTTTGTCGTCATCCTTGTTTTCTTCTGCTAACTGTAGAGGACAGACTCTTCTCACACAGTCAAACCAAACTGTTTTGTTTCAATTAAAATAACTTTAAACATTGCATTCCCTGCGTTAAAACAACAACACCTGCAGTGCATCAAGCTGAAAGTTTAGATGAATTATTTAGCAGTAACACATCTGACATCAGCCTCACTCACCTTTGGCAGTGGTTGCAGCCTCCTTGAATCCCAAACAGACATATGGTGTGCTGTGTAATCCATTGATACCCCCTTTGCAGCTGCTGGTGGGTTTGAAGCCAACCAGGTCTTCGCATTTCTCCATGTCCCTGTTGTCCAGCAGGTTCAAGGCGATGTAGTTGAGTCCGCTGGGGTAGCCCGCCGAGCTCTGCCGGTTCACAGGGCTGCCGTACTCCTCGTCTGAGCCCTCGCTGCTCCGGGATGAGATGTTCTCCACCGAGCTGTGCCTCTTCACCGCGTCGCCCCGTGCGAAGGAGGGGAAGACCGGCGTCACCGTGGCGGTGGAGGAGAAGGTCTCGGAGCTGTGGCGGCGGCGTCCCTGTGGGTTGGCCCGGATCACCTTGGCCGAGCAGTCCGGGTCCACTGTGGAGGAGGAGGTGGCCCCGAGCAGGAAGACCCCAATGCTTTCTGGGACTCCCTGGTCCTTGAGAGAGAGCCTCCTCTCCCTGCTGCTCTGGCTGCTGGAAAACCATGTTGAAAATATGACATGTTAAGCTTTTATTTTCATACAAATTCACATAAGACATAATCAAGCTGTTAAACAAATATTTAAGAGTTGCATGATTCACATCCCAACTGTCCTGAGGCTTAAACATCCTTATCTGCCTTCAGGAACCACCATCTTCATCTATCAGTGACTGAATCTCTATTTTCAGCCTGTGATAAATCATACAGCCAGGATCATAAATACTGCCCCCTCCCATCACTGATACACATACCTTGCTGTGTTCTGAGGGACGAGCTGTGGAGGGGAGCTGGTCATCCCAAACGTCATCTCAGTGTAGTCATTTTTCACCTCGCTGCCGAGGCCCTGGGACCCCTTCTCACTCCCCAGATGGTACACTCCATCCTCCTCTGAGCAGGGGCACATGGATAACACCGGGAGCGTGTCCAGGCACTCGGCGGGGGTGTCAGCCTCCTTGGGTGAGTGCGAGCCCAGCTCCAGGTTGATGTAGTCTGTCAGGGAGGACCTCCCTGGGCCCCTGCCGCTGGAGCCCAGAGACGAGGACTGGCTCTCTGTGGATATGACAGAGGGAGGGGAGAATCTGGTGCCACCAAAGTCGATGTTGATGTACTCCCCCGGGCTGCGGGGCTCTCCGGGCAGGGGGTGTTCATTCATGCTGGGTAGGGTCCTCAGGGTGTCCAGGGACAGCCTGTTCGGCCTGCCCAGCCTTCCTCTGTAGGACAGGCTCTCTGCCCGGCCGTGTCTGACTGGGGAGGGCACTGAGGGGCTCAGGGGTGAGGTCTGAGCTGCACTGGGCTGCATCACTGAGTAATAGTCAGACTCCCCCACCCTCTGCCTCACACTCTGAGGGCTCATCAACACATACTGGCCGTTATCTTCATTCTTTGAGGCCTGGAGCTTAGCAGGTAGC
This sequence comes from Lates calcarifer, assembly GCF_001640805.2. Classification (NCBI taxonomy): domain Eukaryota; kingdom Metazoa; phylum Chordata; class Actinopteri; family Centropomidae; genus Lates; species Lates calcarifer. Next base: position 10,678,496 of record NC_066854.1, read on the forward strand.
GTGAGGGAGCCGGCCTGGTAAGCTGACCTCACTGATGCGGGTTCACTGGCCAGAAGGCCCAGGTAGTAGTCAGGGGGGGTCTGGAGTGGAGGTGGGTTTCCAGGTGACATGTTCATGTATTCACCATGCCTGTCTGGGCTCTCCATGGAGGACTTGGAGCCGCACCACATTCTCATGTAGCCGTTGTCCTCCAGAGAGCTGCTGCAGGGGGAGTTGGTTTTGTAGCCGCTGCCGGCGGCTGCCTGAGGATGCACCCTGGGGTTCACAATCTGCTTTGGCGCTGAGACACACATGGGGCTCATGGGCACGTAGTTGTCTACCTTTCCAGACTGGGGTGCCACACCTGGCGTCATTGGCATGTAGCCATCGTCACCAAGGTTACTGCTGGAGCTCCTGGATGAACCGATTTCGATGTCGCCGTAATCCTCAGGGTAGCAGACTTTGGGTGAGGCGGAGTGAGAGTTCTGTCCGTGGGCCATCCTCATGAGGGTGTAGTCGTCCAGGGAGGCCGAGGACAGCGGCGCCACGACCCTCTGTTGACGTGGCGTGGTGAGGGAGTGCGTCCGCTTCCTGTACGCCTTGTCAAACGCCAGACCCTCGCCACCAGCGCCAGACCTGCTGCCATTGGCCCCCTCCATTATCATGTAGCCACAGGGGTCACTGATGTCACGGGATGGGGGCGTGCTGGACAGGGAGTCAGGGGTGTCGCTGCGGGTCAGGGGGAGGAATCTGGGTTCACCTGGGCTGGAGCTGTAATCATCACACAGCATGAAGCCGGTGTCGCTGAGGGAGCCAGAGATGGAGGCGCTGCAGCTGAAAGGCCGCCTGGCTTTGTCAGGAGTGGAGATGCCGGCCCCCCCTCTGGGAGACATGCTAATGGGGGAGGAGGAGGCTGGAGGGGAGTTGGACACCGGCATGGAGCGGCTGTGGTGCAGGTTGGAGGAGGACTCCAGCATCCTGCAGGTGCGCCCACTGCTGAGGGTGTGGGACCTGCTGAGGTGGTTCCCAGAGTTGGGGCTGGTGGGGCTCCCGTTCACAGATATGGACATGGACACGGGCCGGGTCACGCTTCCGTCCCCCTCGCTGGCCGTTCTTATCCGACAGGACGTGAACTTTCTCCCGGGGGACGTGGCCGCCATGCTGTCCGTCCTGGATCGCCTCACCAGGCCCGTCTGACTGGGGGGGAGGTTGTTGAGGTTGCGTCGTGTGGGCACAGAGATGGGGTTGGTGCTGGCTGACTGGCTCTTGCTCCTCGGCCTGAACTCGGACAGCTCCTTCATGGCCTTCATGGCCTCCAGGATGGTCTCGTGGATGTTCTGCGCCACCACAGAGTCCTCCGCCTGCATCCAGAATTCCCCGGGCCCGGTGACCGCCGACCGGCCCACCTCTATGAAGAAGAAGCTGTCTGAGTGGCCACATCTCCGGATGTTCATGAGCTGTAAACTGACAGCAGCTGTTTCAGAGTTCAGTTTGACAAAGCTGATGGTCCTGCTGGACAAACACAGCCTGTACACTCCAGTGAGGTTCTTGATCTGACCCAAGCCTTTGGATTTCAAGTTGACCTGCCATACCTCTTTATATGCAGCGGTTGCGGGAGCAATGAGTCCGTAGCTGGCCTCCTCGAAGCCCACTAAAGAGGAGGTGGACGCGGGGCTGTCGTACACTTTCCCCTCGGCTATTAAATCAGTCAAAACCCTGAACCAGCTCTCCTGCTCCTGCTCATTGTCCGCAGCCACCGCGAAGTACTCGTCCTTGGTGTAGAGGGCGATGAGGTGCTTGTGTTTGGCGTCGGCCCGTTTGTTTACGCACAGACAGGAGTCCAAAGTTATCACCCGTTTGGCGGCGGACTTGTTTCTCCATTTCTTCTCGCTCTCGTAATACTCGAGCCGGGCAGGGCAGCGCTCGGTGGTCTCCCGGAGCACGAAGAAGCGCCTGTGTCCGTGTTTCTGCTTCCTCAGGTAGCCGCACTTCTTCACGCCGTTCGTCCCATTAGATAACAGGTGTCCCCCCGTCGCCGGAGGACTTGCCATTTCGCTTCGCTTCTCTTTTCAAGTTCCAGATAAGCAAAGTCCTTTTCGTAAAATAACGCGCAGCAAAAAACAAACTTTAGAGGTAAAAGCTGTTTTTTTTTCTACTCCATAGCAGACGCTGATATCCGTGTCCGCCGTCCGCAGCGGTACGAGAAACAGTACAGTAGGACCAGACCAGACCAGGGGACCGTTCTGATCCTGGAGAAAAACAACATGTGACCCTGCTGCTCTAAAAACAGAATAAAACACAGAGTCATAGGGGGGCGGGGCGTCCTGTAGGGGCCGTGCCTGTCCATCACGCGGCTTCAGCGCTGCCTATTGGCTGATTTCGTAATTCTGAAAGCAAGCCCCGCCCCTTGCTTTTCCAACAGCTCTCTCATGAAGAAACCGAAATCATCAGAAGTCCATTGAATAACATGAATTCCTGTATAACCTGCTGTAAAATGAAAGTGTGATACAAAAACACACCCTAGCCTCGTGTTTTTTCATTTTGTATGATCTGTATTAATGTAAAATAACGAGATATCCACTCAAATATATTCTTATTTTCTTTTTTAATGTGATTGACAGGCCTCCTGAGCCCGTTTGGATTAATAAGGATTTGAAATGTGCAACATAATGCTGGATTGTAACCATTCATTTCTCAGGCAGCAACACTATAAACAACCCTGACGTCCCACTTGTTATATAAGGCATGTTGTGGCCTATTTTTAAACCTGTGGGTATTCCTCTATAAACTGGAACCTTGCGTTTCCTATTTCAATACCTCAACATTTACCCTCCTCCCTAACACCAAAACCGTGTCTACATTTGGTAATAATTATAGTCATTATCACTTAAAAATGTAGCTTTTTCTGGGTTAAAAGAAAGAACTAAGAGAGACAGCCTTGTTCTGTCTGTGCTTTGATATTCTTTTATGCTTATGCTGCACTTTGCTGCATATTTACAAAATGTTCACCCTGAATGAAAAACAGCCATCTCACAGAGGGGGAATGACTAAAGCAAATGCGTCAGAGGCTTTCAGTGCAAAAACAAGCTGCACAAATGCTGCCATCCTCTGGCTGCTCGGGCTCACTCTGCCTACCTGTCCAGACAACCATCCCCACGCTCAATTCTGAACTTTCCCAGCTCACCCTGAAGGCACTGATAAATAACAAGCGTTCAAGAGTGACTGCAGCAGGCTGGGAAGGGCCTGTCAGATGACAGGAGGAAGCTTGCAGACATCTGTTCATCAGATCATCTTGGTAATTATGTCAGTAATTCTCCCTGTGATCTTCATGATCATCAGTCATGGCCGTGCGGGGGCAGATCAGCCATCAAACCCCCTTTGACACCCACCTAAACACACACTCGGATTGGTTTTTATAATCTCCCAACAAGCAGATTACACCTCTGGCCATTGAGGTGTCAGTGTGAATTAGACTGTGTGCATAACAGGAGGGTATTCTGCTTCTTAATGAGCAGATCTGCCTCTTAAACAAACACATAGATACTGCAGATTAGGGGTAATCCCCACCTCCTCTAATCACTATTGTTCTCCTTATTTTTATTGTTGACAGGGGTGTGTGTGATCCTGGTGACATTTGGCTGTTGCCTATTTTTCTGTTTTTGCACAAGTGTTAATTTATTGGGGTTAAGCTTGATGGTAGCATGTGTTTTCAGCATTAGCTTCCATCTATAATCTGAGATATGAGCAAAAACATAAACACCTCCACCAGGATTTATTAACACATCGCATTTGACTGCAGATGTAAACAGCCTGGAGCAAAACAAGGGAACAAAGAGATTATTGTTGACATTTAACTGGCAAAGACGCACAATAACTTGGCAACAATACAGAGGGAATATTGCTGATTACTGAATATTGTTGTTTTGCTGCTGTATGTTTTGCAGGCAGCTCATGGGATGTGGTGCACTCACATGTTCCCACAGGCTTTATTTCAGTCTGGGTGTTTTTTGTCACCCTGCAAGTCTGAACTCAGTTATCTTTTATTTGTGTTAATTTTTTGTTGCTACAACTTTCCCAGCAAAGCATGCTGGGATTGATTCTATAGATATAGTTGAACTGTAACTCAGTGACCTTATGTTCGTGTAAAATGAGCTTTCTGTTTCTTTTATCCAAGCAGATTTTGATACCAGTAAATTAAAACATCAGCAGATTGAAAGCTCCTGCACCTCAGTGGGATATTTTGGGATTCTTTCCATGCTGGTTAATTTTCAACTCCATGTTATACTACCCCAGTGTGGACAGGCCTGAGGACAGACACCTGTACTCTTACACCTTATACTCTGTCGTCTTTCCAGATGATTCTCTGGAGCGGCTCCAGTTTGAGTATCAGTTCTCTGGCTGAAGGAAAGTTGTCTGACTGGCCTGTTTCACAACACTGACAAGTCTAGAGCTTTTACAAGCTTTTTCTGGAGCTTTCAGCAGCTTCTCATGGTCCTCCTCATCAGATGGAGTTTGCTTTTACTTTCAGTTCTTGTAGATTAACGATTAACTGATGTAATGAATTAATCATAAAATACATTTAAATATTTGTATCAAACATAGTTTGTCCTGTGAATTTCACCCAAGTCAGAGGATAAAATGGCTGCTATTGCTATACTACAAAGTTAAAACGGGGGCCACATGAATTTATAGTGTCCTTGGAAATGTCAAAATATATTCAGTAGCTAACCCTGTATTTATGGTACAAGGCTGGACGGAGAGAAACAGTGTTGATAGCAGAGGGGAAAATGCACCACATCACTTGGGGAAACTATTTTCCCAAAGGGTTTATTCACTCCATTTGTTTGGAAAAACAGTAACAAAGGGTGCAGGAAGATTATGTCTTACTATATAATCACAGTGCAGTTGGATAGTGATGACAAAAGGTAAAGACAGGTCCCACTGGGATCCTTGCTTGTGACCCTATCTGGTGCCATGGGCCTCCAGCTCTTCTGAGGATCAGTTGCTGGCTTAGAGCTTCTAGGTTGCCAGATCCTCACACAACAAAGCTGCTTTTCACTGTGTAAACACATACACTGCAGATCAGCGTACCAGGGGGTCATGAGAGTGGGGTCAGCTCAGAACCAGAGGTTTTCCGTGTTAACCGCTCTAAGGCACAGAAAGTTTTTCAAACCTCAAGCCTTTTACACATACAGTTTTAACTTTTAACACCTCCAGGATTGTTGCTCACTTTTAACAAGTGTATTTATGACCCAGTGCCTTGTGGTACCTGTGAGCCTGATATGGATGAGAGGTCTCAATGGTAAATACCTACATACATCACACAGGACCACACATAGACTAAACTTAAAACCCATTTCCTAAGACCAGTCACTCGAGGACTGCAGCTTTAGTGAAATATGTACAAACTACTTCATATTTCATCTTACATTTGAGATGTTGGAAACATTAAGACACACCTTTAACCCACAGTTCTGGACTGAGACTATGATGACTGGATTACACTGTCTGATAACTGTAATTAGTTACAGCAATGATAGCCTGGCATATGAGATGTTAGTTGTTGGGTTGATTGCAGCTGAAACACCACTGACCTCTAGTGGCTGAGAGGAGATATTGCAGCCTGTACAAGTGAGTGGCCTGGTGATTCTGATGTGTATGTGTCAGTGAATGTTAATGGAAGCCCAGTTCTGCCAAGAAAATAGAAAACAGAATTGAGTGTCAACAAGCGTCAACCTTTCCTTTTCTTTTTGAGGAAAAGGAACTCTGAGAGATGGAGGGTAATGTCAGCCAGATTTATTCACAAAAGACAAGTCTTCCTCTTATCTGTGGTTGAAGTGGTTAAAGGGATTAGAGTCACTGATACAAGCGTTTTATCTCAAAATGCAATAAATAGAAGTCTGAAAATCCCCACAAATCTCCTATTTAAATGTTTTTTTTATTTAAAATGTGACAGTGTAACCCAGGATCAGTCACAGTGTTGTCTTTCAAATATAATAAAATGTCACGACTAATGAAAGAGGTCAAAGTACACTTTAATGTACACTATAGCAGCATAGAGAAGTCCTCAGAGCTGTGGACAAGGACGGACAGTGATTGGTTGTTCCATCACTTCCGTTTTCCCTGTCTCTGTCAAGTTATGCAGTAATACACAGGCTGATCATTTCAAAATAAAATGCGCTGAAAACAAAATGTGCCACTTTTCAAGAATAAAACAAATGTGGGTGAAGATTTGGTACTCTTTAAAATAATACTAGCGTACATTTCACTCGTATAAAGTGCTGAGCACTGTAAGTCTTGTAAGGTTTTTTGTTAACCTTAGAGGATGCATTTTATGCTTCAACTTCCGATTTCATTGCGGTGGTGCTAACCATGGCTGATTTTACAGAGCTCAGATAGGAGAACTAGGAAACAACAATCAGCTATCAGCACTTAGCACATAACAGTTAGCCCTGCGGTTACACAGAGGGAAACATGGTGGCCGCTCTGGTGCTCTTTATTTTAACGGTGGGTTCGGTCTGCGGACAAGCGGCAGCAGAAAAAAAGCTACTTTATGTCACTGTGGTGAGTATTATCAGTACCTGGTATAACGCTGCAGAAGCTGTGTTGAACTGTGCAGCGACTTGCTTCGCTTCTCCTATGTGTTGACAGACGCTTACGGAAATACATTCAAAATTTCGGAGGTTTTGTGTTTTTTTTGCTTGGCTGTGAATGTGTTTATTTCATTGAACACGAGTTAAAAGAGGCAGGAATCGTTGGGGTCTTCTAGTAAATTCGGCTTATTAAAAATCCACTTGGCAGCACTTATTATATGAGGAAGCACGTTATTGTTTCTGATTTTGCGTTAAAAGAATGGCACGCTAACCCTCCACAAAACTGGGCACTATCGAAAAAATACTAGAGTTCAGCTCTGAATGAGTATCTTTGAATTAGAAAATGTATTTATACGTGTCAGGCACCACCGACCGCCCAAAGACAGTCTCTCCAAAACAACATAAGAGGAACTCTGCTAGCAAGTGTTCAGCTGACAGTTCAAGTTTTAGTATTTGAGGTGTCTGAGCTCCTCTGCATTACGAGCCCGACCTGTCTGACCTGCCAGATAGATTATTAAAGTGATTTGAATGAGCTGCAGCATTATAAATACTCTTCACGTCAGGTGACCCGTTTTAACATACAGATACTAAACCACACTTCTGAGTAGCTAGCTTGTCTTTTTCATTATATAAATGCTGATGTTCTTTGGGTCATATCTAACCTCTGAGGCAGTTCTGGTCAAACTGATAATGATTCATGTCATGTAGAAATATCCACTGTGTCTCCCTGTGTGTTTCCTTGATGGTGTGTCCAGATCAGAAAGTATTTGCAGCTGCCCTGCCCTGGACCTGTATAGAGCACATCAGGAATGCCAGCTCGGCTCAAGGAGGAAATGCAGTATAGTCAACGTTATTGTCTTGTCAAGGCAACAAGTGCAAGATGATACAGTTTGTCTGCTGGTATTACAAATATGCTGACATTTTAAGTGTTTTTTGTAGTGCTCCATATATAGTAAAACCTAGCACTAACGCATCACTTTCTCCATCACATCCTCTTTTTATTACATTCATCTAACTGTTAAGTGAGGGCCACTTAATTTCATGCGTCTGGTTATTTTCTGTGGAGTGACAGTGATGTTGGAGTCCTTGGTTCACCCTGTGGAGAACACAGTGTGGCAGGCTAGGAACTAACACTGTGACTGCCTCAGGGCAGAATATTATAAGAACTAGCACACTAACAGTGAGTGTTTGTTTTATTTTAAACTATTCAGTAAAAGTGAATTAATACATCCTGTTAATTTTGTACATAGAGGTAGGTAGCTTCTGTTTCCTCCTAGCTGTATTTTAGCATTACAAATAAGGAGTCTGTCACTGATGTGAGAATTGAAACAGCATCAGACTCACTCTTTTCACGTGTTAAACCCATGACACCAACAATCTTCATGCCACAGCGCTGCTGAGGAGACGGTCAGGTCAGCAGGTCAACATAGATTTTCTCATGAAAGTTTTTATTTTTGGTGACTGTTGCAGCTATTAAAGTAGCTAAGCCCGATCTTACTTCTTATTGTTGCACTCATTCTTAGAAAGGTTACCCAGTTGCTTGAAAGACAGCCATTAATGGATTGTAGGGCAGATAAGATTAGGAGTTCTAAAGGGATAATCCACCCCTCAAATAGAGTTTACACTATTTTTCAGCTATTTTAGTCAGATCAGTCATGCATGTGTGCTCGGAAACCAGAAACCAAGAAACCCAGACTTCCCTTTAGTGGCTCGAAGATCGAAACCTGAAACTGTTCTACCTGAATAGACAACTGCTGTGGTGCCTTCTAGTAACAAGGCTGAATTGACTGAATACAGATGCTACTTTCGGTCGACACCAACAACAGGCATCACAGCGTTAGATTTCTGTTCATTAGCTAAGGAGAAGTTTCAGGCTGGTAGCTAAAGGTAGTCACTGAAAAAGTCTCTGTCAAGTTTAATGAGGTTTTATTTTATATTACGCGCTCTGTGCTGTGATGTTTGTCCTGTGCACTGTGCAGGAGAATCCGTCCTCTGTCTTAAATCATGTTTCACTTTTTAATGGCTTGGGTAGGACTGGGCAATATGGCCAAAAGTGTTATCTTGATAAAAATGTTCGTACCAGTCGATATCTATTATCGATAAATGTTAAATCATTATTTCTTTCAAGTTTAAAGGCTGATTTCTGCTCCTGAGTGAAAGTGAAATTATTCATTATGGTTAAATATATTTTGACATAATGATCATTATTGTTTTATCGCCCAGCTTTAAACATGCACACCCTTTATTTGGTTTCTGGCCATACTTGTACTGCAGTTTTATCATCTTAAGCCTGTTTGTCTCAGTTGACACGCTTCGGCTGTTTGACTGGTTGAGTTATGAAAGACATTACAATGTCTGACAAACACTTGGTGAGATCTTCACTATCAGCTGACTGGATTTTATAACCGCCAGTGACACAGATAAAACTAGGACACAGGCTTTGTTACAGCAATTCTGTGGTACCTGACATCTCTCCTCTCTCTCTTCCAGTTGTTTCGGCATGGTGACAGATCACCGATCAAAGCCTATCCTACTGACCCATACCAGGAGAGCGCCTGGCCACAAGGCTTTGGACAGTTATCACAGGTATGACCAGGCTGAATCCATAACATTCATGTAGCCATTTATGCATCATTTTATGAGGTATCCTGTTTAAAAAAGACAAAATTAGCATAGTTAGCGAGCTCCTTTGTAGATGATGAACTTTACATGTTTGAGTTCGGATTAAAAAACATATTTCATTGTATTTAGAGCTTAGCTATAGAATAGAGCACAAACCTAATCAGATCATAATGCACAGTATTGCACACCACTCATCTATCCATAGGCTCATACTAATGAGAGCCACAGCTTATGAGTTATTATTAGTTATGTATTTCATTAAAGTCTATGGAGGCTCATTCATTTATAACACAGCACACACATTCAGTTCAGACTCTGTTCAAATTCCAAAATGCTCAGTATTACACACTGATCAACTGCACATAAGCTCATCTTGATGACATGTACACGTTATCAGGCCCTTTGAATTTATAACACAGCACCTGTATGCAAACGACTCGGATCTCACGATGCTCACTGTTTCTCACTGATCAGCTGTAAGTGAGGTTTTTATGATGATGTGCACAGTTCATGATTTTCTATGAGTTCCATCTATGGAGGTTTTTTCTTCAGGAACTCATATTTTGCTTAGATTTTCCTTTTCTTGAGTGTCAACAAGTCTTAAAGGTTAACTCTATTCAGTGAAGTCATTAGTAGTATAATGTCAGTGACTCTCCTCGCATTGTGTGTGTGTGTGTGTGTGTGTGTGTGTGTGTGTGTTTAGGTGGGCATGCAGCAGCACTTTGACCTGGGCCAGTTTCTCAGGAAACGATACACAGGATTCCTCAACGAATCCTATGACAGACACGAGGTGGGAGACTCTTTACTGTCACATCACATGACCCCTCACCAGAACCTTTACACACAGATACTGATTAACATTTAGGAGAAGAGCCTCTTGCCATGTTGGTGTTATACAGGGTTACCACTGGTGCTGTAATTCCTGGAGCATGATGAAACCCTCCTTTGTCCTCAGATCTCGGTCCGCAGCACAGACTACGATCGCACCCTGATGAGCGCTGAGGCCAACCTGGCAGGTCTGAACATCACATAACTCCTCCTCCTCCTGCTTCTTTTCTTTCTACCTGCACTTCTTCAGATTCTCCCTCCTCACCACAACAGTCTGTATCTGTCGCCACCAGGTCTCTACCCCCCCAGCGGTGAACAGGTCTTCAATCCCAACCTGAAGTGGCAGCCGATACCTGTACACACTGTGCCGCAAAGCGAAGAAAGGGTACGCACATGAGAGGTGTTAATCAGTGTATGTAGCTGAAAGTGATTCCAAGCACTTTGTCTGAACTTCCTCTCTTTTTCAGCTTCTCTCGTTCCCTCTGGGAGACTGTCCTCGCTACAAACAGCTGATGAATGAGACTGAACACACAGAGGAATTTCTGAATGTTACCAGTACATACCAGGTACTGGTCTTTCTCTTTGTTTTCATATTCATTTATATTTACAGTATGATAGGGCTGTGGCTATCATTGAGGACACTGAGTTCACATCTTTAGTGCATTATATTTCTGGTGTTACATGACATAAAAAGGAGTTTACGTTTGGTCCGACTGATATTTTCTAGTCTAAATATCTTAAAATGTGACTGTTTCTAGGCAAAATTATCTCCTTTAGCAGCGTAGTGAGTCATAATATGGGGAGATGACATTTAGATGATAAAATTGAAAAGTTAATTATCTTTTTATTCTACACATAATGAGAAATCTTTTTTATTTCAAATGTAATTTGATTTGTGTTTGGTTTGTATGATATTATCTTTATTAAAACAAATGTGGTTGAGTCAGACAGATTTCTAGGGTGGGGTTGTGTTGGGTAAATTTGAACATTGTATGTAATTCTAGTTACGCCTTTAAATCATCAGTAAACACACAGACAAAATGAATAAATGAGAGACACTATAAAGAAATGAGTTGCATCAATAAAAATTGACTGAATTTCGACAGTAGTGCAGATTTATGTTCATCATGTGGTTACAGAGTTTAATGTGTTCCTCTCCTCAGGACATCATAGAGCTGGTGAGGAGTAAAACAGGACTGAATAAGACCAATGTGGAGTCAGTGTGGAGTGTGTACGACACACTGTACTGTGAGGTGAGAACACACACACACAAAGCACACTCACCAGTTAAAACAAGAAGTGGAAACCAAGTTTTGTTGACTTGTATTGCCAGTAACAACATGCCATGTTAGAGAAGTCATGGTTTGTATTCTGAAAACATCCTCCAGTTTGACTTCTTCTTTCTCAGTGGATCCAGAAACCTGGCATTTAGCTATGACTGTGCTGCGGGAACTAGTCATTTGAACAGTACACTTTATGAAACATTCTCGCATTAGACTGAAAATGAGATATTGTGGTTCTCAGGTGTGAGGAAGTCAAAGTCAAAGTGTGGAAACCTTCGGTGGGTTTATCTGAAACTGACCAAATCTCATGAGTGTTGGTTTTTATGTGACTCGACTCGACTCAGCAGTTTCTAGGAGCACATGGACATTTGGAAAACATCTAGTTTGCAGAACAGGACTGTGCAACTATTGGCAGTTTCACATGTTTTTTTTTCCCTGTTATCTAGTTCACAAACATTCCTGCCATTTCAACATGACTCTCAGTGGGCAGCATGAGCCACATATGTCAAACCTGTCAATATAATGGAATCCTGTCAATAAACAAAACTGACATTAATATCTAGAATTTTAAAAATGTTGAATGTTTCATTATTGTCTACATGGTTATGAGTCAAAGAAACTCATTGTGTAAGCGTGAGTCTATATGAAATCAGGGACAGCAGGGTCAGTGAGTACAGCCACAGAATAATAAGCAGCAGTGTGAGAAGTGGTTGCAGAGAGAAGGAGGCAGAGGCAGGCTGCTGAGACAGTGCTAACAGGAACAACAGGACAGTCTGTCAGTGTAATTACTGTTTATAATTAAAGCTCTAAAAGTTTTCTTGGTTTTTCATGGTGTGTGTGTGTTTGTATGTGTGTGTCCAGTCTGTTCACAACAAGACAGCTCCTGACTGGGTGACTCCTGATGTGATGGAGAAGCTCAGACAGCTCAAAGACTTTGGATTTCAGGTAAAAGTAGCAGCAATATCTTGGCTTTTATTCATTCATTTATGTATTTGGGAGTCTCATGATGATCTAAATGTTGTTTTGGAGTTAAAAGTATTGAAATGTAATTACAGTTTGATGTCTCATTATCACAGGTCATGTTTGGGGTCTACAAACAACAAGAAAAGAGCCGGCTGCAGGGAGGTATGTGTGTGTTAGCGCAGTGCAATGTTTCTGACTCACAAATATAATGTTTCTTTTATAAACAACAATTAAGACAGTATAATTCTAACAATTGTGACTCAAACAGGAGGAAATAGTGCATTTGTTGGGGACTACTTTCAGCAGTGGATTAATCCACATTTGGTCAGGCTATGATACGGACACAACACTTGTTAGTAGCTTCAATTCATTGTTGGTCTGGGTCTTTTTGTGGGATTGAACAAGAAAACTATATAATATCATCAGATTTATCCTGTAAATACAGGATTAAATGAGGAAATAAGAACTGCCCTTTGTTTTTCAGGTATCCTGTTGGGTGAAATAGTGAAGAATCTTTCCAAGATGGCTGTCCCTGATCCAAAACAGCGACTCAAACTGATGATGCTGTCAGCGGTAAGCTAGACTAGCTGTTACCCCTGTTTCCAGTGTTTGTGCTAAGCTAAGCTACCCAGCTGCTGGTTAGCGAAGCTTAATGTCACTTCATTTTTTAAAATGCATGTGTGTGTGTGTGTCACAGCATGATACTACTGTAGCTGCTCTTCAGGCCAGTTTGAATGTGTTCAATGGAAGACAGCCACCATACGCCTCCTGTCAGATAATTGAGCTGTACAGGGACGACAACGGGTAAACACACACACATTCACACCCAATATACTGTAGACACACAAAAACGTTTAGACTTTTACTTTGAAAATCTAATACTACTGTTAATGATAGCGGACATTAGACTTTAAATATAACATCATGACAAATGTGGATTATAAACATGACATCTCCCTCCTCTCTCTGCCTCCAGCTCTGTTTCCGTGTCCATGTTTTATCGGAATGACAGCAAAGTAGGTCCGTACCCACAGCAGTTACCAGGCTGCACCCTTGACTGCCCCCTGGAGGACTTTTTGAGAATTACAAAGCTCTCTATCTCGGACGACAGGGGCAAAGAGTGTCAGCTGCCCTCTGAGGGGAGAGATAAGGGTGAGCTTTTCACACACACTCTCAATTTAAAAACTCAAGACTAATAAAATAAAAAGATACCATCACTTATCAGTTTCCACCCTCCTTTCATCTCTCCACCCTCAGAGGTGATCATCAGTCTGGCGGTGGCTGGCTGTCTGCTCCTGTTCCTTATTGGCCTCCTCCTCGGGGTCATCTGTTGGCAGAAAGAGCCAATCGGCAACCGGGGATACCACCATGTGATCAACCAAGAGGTGGGAGAGGAATCCTGACAGCAGTACAAGCTCCTCCCGTGGAGATCTCCGAGCCTGACGTTGTGGGACAGCAGCGATGACGATGAACTCTAAAACACCTGAGTGACCTTTCGGATGATGTCATCAACTCTGGTTCGGGACCCACAATGTTTTTTTTTTTTTTTTTTTAAGCAGGAAATTTCTGTCCAAAATGGGAAGAATTTAAGAAACATTTTAAATTAAGATTTTAGAGCGGGAACAGATTTAAAAACTTGCTCTAAACTAACATGATTAGTGACGAGTGAGAAAGCGCTGGAGGGACCAAGAACACAGCAGGGAAAACGTGTTTTTTTTAATCTAACAGCTTATCATGTAAAGTAACCCCTGTGTTCCCTACATGGTCTGATCTCCTGTCAGCCATATCGGGTCAAGATTTCAGCAAATATGACCCAGATTTCTGCTGGGAAGGACACTGTTCACTGTTCAGCACGGGCTTTTTAAACTGTGTTTTGGGACATTATTGGCTTGAGACGGGTCTAGAAAGTCAAAGCAGAAATTGTTACAGAGTTCTGATTTTAAATTATATGATAATGGTCTGGAATGGTGAGTTCTTGGTAAAGTGACTGCAAATTCTGAGAAAAACAAATTTTTCATAATGTTTTTCTCCCAGCAGGTCTGATTTTCCTTAAAAAATGTAGCTCAAAAATGTACCTGATTTCACAAGACTTAAGTTGTCACCTTAATTAAAATTAGCTAAAGATGTTATGTCCAGAATGTTTCCAGACCTGGCCTGTTTCTATTGGTTTTTAATGTGCAAGATCACATTTGTTTTTTATGTGTGTGTATTTGTGAATTCATGTGTAATGTCTCTAGATGTGCACAGATGTTCTCATGAATCTGCATATCGGTGTGTGTTGTGGTGTGTTAACTCTGAGGCCTGATGACCGAGGTGCCTTACATATTTTTGATAACCAGTTGTTTTGTTTTTTTTCTGATGTAAGTTTTAACGTCAAATTCTTCAGGTGCGTTTGGTTTTATCACAAGAGCAGCAGGGTGGTGCTAATCATTAAGAAACTGTCGTACAACCAGAGAGCCTTGGCTCCAGCCTTGTGACAGAAGGCATCCACTCCCAAGTGTCCTTTAGCAAGACACTACAACACCAGCTCAGCGGGAGCTTAGCTGAGCCTGACCTTTGACCTCCTGGTAGAGGGAAAACAAGCAAAACAGATGACTTTATTTCAAATCAGTTTACTGATATAAATCACCTTCTTCCATATAGGTACTGTTTCAGTTTGCTTCATCCACCATTTAAAGCAGAGTCTGTTTTTTTAAATTGTGAATATCTGGAAACTCTTCCATGTGAGTTTTTGATTCTCTGCCTTTTTCAAAAAGTTGGCTCACAGTTATTTGAAAAATAAAAACCTGTTATGTCTTTTGAACTAAATGCAGCACAGACTGAATGCTTTTCTTTAAGTGCGCCTTTTTTCAACAGCCTTCAGCTTATGTGGCTGTAGAAAACATTTTATACAACGGGAGATGAAGATGTCTCTGTTTATTTGATTACAACACAGAAAAACTTAATCAGTTGCATTATGCAACACAGCTGAGGTTATTTGTCGTATTGTTTGTGGTTCCACTCTCTCTTTCTTTCAGTATGAAATGTTTGATCAGACTTTTGCTTGTAAATGTTACTTTGGAAAAATAAATGATCCGTCATTGCAAGGGTTGTTTGTGGATACATGACTCGTAATTTTGCTTGTTGATTTCTTTGCATAACAAGCTTAACTTTGGCAAAATCTTATCTATGTCGAGAGAGCAGATCAGCCCCCCATCAACCCCCCACCTCAGGAATTCAGAGCTGTTATTGCGGCAGCATCAGATCAATCAGTAAACTGAACAAAGTGGCATCCGCCCAGCAGCCTGTTTTACTCATACATAATCACATAATTTGATTAATTGCAGTTTGTTATACCTGAGTTCATTTGTTGTTATTAGATTACTTTTAATTCACAGGTGGTATTGCTCCATCTCACGACTACTGTGGCTGCTGCGGCTGAAACTAAGAGTCATTTTCTCCATTTACTGTTTGGTTGTTCAGTGTGTAAAATGTGAAAAAGCAACATGTTAACATATTCAAACTACAGTCAAAAACCCAAAGATGTTGAGTTAGCAATCAACATTCACATCTGAGGAGGTGATACCAGACAAGTTATCGCTTTGTTGCTTAAAAAATGTCTAGAAAAATTCCATTGGTTATAATCATCTACTCAATTAATCATAGTAGTATTTTTCACTCTCTCACACAGAAATGTATGTTACGTGCTTTAACCCTGGTATATCTGCCTGCAGGTTTAGTTCAATGGTTATATTTTCTGCCCCAGTCATTTCACTATTAGCTTCCTGAAGTATGTTTATGTCCAGGAGAACAGCGGCAGAACTTGGCCGTGTTTTGCAGCTGCTGTCTTGACTTAATTCAGATGTTCCTCATAAACTTGTTAACTGGTAAATTCGACCACATGACAGCTGCGTGTGTTGGTGGGAAATGTCAGAACTGGTCAGACTCGCAGTAGTAAGCACAATCAGGACATTCATTTCTGTGTGTGGTTGCGGTTTGATTTTTTTCTTATGTAGTGATCACACTTTGTCTACTGTACATCAGTCTGAATGGAGGCAGACAGGGCTGTAAATCTTTTATGTGATAACACTTGTATTGAAGAATATTTATGAACAGGCTGATTGGCTCTGGTCTTAAAAACAGTGCAGTAGGCCTTTATTTAAACATGGTAGTGCTTTTCTTGCATACATCGTTAGTGATCTGTCACACAATAGGTTACATTCAGTATGGCCACAGATAAAACATGACATAAAACAATTCATAAAACAATTATCATCACTGCCTTTTTAGGAGCAAAGAACATTTTCACACAAATTATATATCACTTTGGAAAGAAAATATGACACTGAGTTCTTGCACTCTGATGCAGAAGCATGCACTGCAGATGTTAATATTTTCAGAAGTAGTTTGAACAGCTGGACCCAACAGTGACACGTTCACTTTCTTTATTGTATTTAAAAGCGTCCTATGAAACTTGTTGGTGCAAGAGATGCTTCACTTCACAAACCAGGCTTTTTGAGTCCCTGCAGCTGCAGTGCTGCAGTTTTGTTTTCTTGTATGAAGTTTACATGGTCATTTACAGGTTAAGTTTCACAACAGCTGAAACACATGTGTAGCATTTTTCCCCTCAGTCCTGACAAACATAGTTAGCACAGATGCACTGATTTTGGTCTGAGAACTGGGCATACAGAAAAATGTTCCAATAAAGTAAATATTGCTTACAGCCTGCAGTCCAGTCTGTCACGAGATTCAGAAAATGGATGAGATTATGAATGATTGGAGAGAGGGAAAGTGAAAAAAAAACAACTATAAAACTTTGTAACATAAAAATCAATGTAAAATAATTATTAAAAAAAAGAATGTATAAAAGCACACTAAACCTCAAAAACAAAAATCTAAGATCACACACACACTGACTCAAAATGTCACTTGACACACTTGGATTAGAAATCGATTATCTTGGAGACACACAAACAATTAAAAACACACATCATCCCACCATGTCTTGTGCAAAAATATTTTCCTTAATGAATGAAACTCTCAGCTATGACAAAATGTGATGGCACATCAATATTTCCTTTCTCAAAGGATAAATAGTAACATACAGACTACAGACGACTGTTGAAGAAGATGCAGAAAGTAAGGAGATGAAATCCTACATTCAGGCCCCAGAGCCTTTTATTCTGAAGGTGAACTTCTTCTAAGTGCAAATTGTTGCCTCACAGCTCACAAATGGATCATATTACATGATGGGCTTTGGTCAAAAATATTGTTTCAGAGACTCTTCCTCCCTGTTAACAAACAACCCTAGGGCTGATTTTCCTCCAATGTTGAATGTAAGTTACATACTGTAACTTTAATATATTGATAATGCTGCTGCCATGTAAAATGTAAGTGTTTTTACAGTGTGTGTAGTTTTATTATGACAGAACTTGGGCACTTCAGTCTTAGGTTTTCACATAGTTTCCATTGTATAATTGTGGTTAAAGAAGCCTGGATCTGGCAGCTGTTGAATATGTTCATCCAACAGCAGTGGCATGTTTGACCAAGCTTGTGCTATTGACAGTGACAGTAACACCCATATGGCAGCTACATATAAATCATATTTTGGGGCTGCAAGATGTTTACATGGATATATGTGAACACTGAAATAAATTGACAGTATTTTGATTACTGTCAGTTATGAAAATGGGGGACAAAAAAGCTTATTTTACATGTTGAACTATACAAGAATCCATATGAGTAAAGTTGAACTGAGTAGGCAAGTTAGAGTCTTAAGCTTGCTAACAGCATTTGTACAATGTTCTAGTTGTGTGGCACCAACATTAACAATCACAGTTTGAAAACAAAATAATTTGCTACCAACAAGATAATATTACCAAGTCTAAGATGGATGGATTAGCTTTTTGTATTTCATTTTTTGGGTCTCTTTTTCTTTGTTTTGTTGGTTAAACAGATTATGAGTTTTGGCTAACTGTTAGCATTGGCTAGCAGCTAGCCCTCGCAGCACCAACAGCCAACGGCGAATTAGCTGAAGCTAATTCCTGTCATAAGATATTTTGAAGATTGAAGATCAAGCTAGCACCCAGCGTCCTTTAAAATGACCCTTTTTATGCTAAATAAAACGATTGTATCATATGTACCCATTAAAAACAGTAACTATATTTGACAACTCAAAGTTTGACAAATGCTGAGAGAATATAACGTCTTCACTGACAGACAATTGCAGCTCCAGCACTAGCCACATTAGCTTGATAAGCGGGCTACATGGCTCCTGTATGTGCGCAGTTTTACCTTTTGTAGAAGCACAACCGGATCAAATTTGCAATGAATGCGAAAAAGGATGAAGAGAACAATGATTATCTGGTCCCTGATGAATCCACTTTCAAAGATGATGATCTGACCAAAACACTTAATCGGAAAAAAAGTTTGGTCTTTGCAGTTTTAGGTGTATTAGCCATATTAGTGCTAAAACTCTGGTCCATGGACTGAGCTTGCTTTCATTCTGGGCCATACATGTCATTTACAGACAGTGAAGTCCTCAAAAAGCCGTTAGTCACGGCATAACAACTTCAGAGAAGCTGATTCCACCACATTTCTCCAGAATAAATTGGCAAGACAATGTTAACGCCCAACTTGGTCCTCAGTAATCTTTCAGATTATCACCTGCTTTGATGTAGTTGAAGCAAAATGGTGATGCAAATGCAGACAGTAGACATAAGTCTTTTGTATGCTTAATTCTGTGGGGTGCAGAAATATGTTTGCGACCCACAGTAGTAATTCTGCGGCGTGGAATAGTAGTTACTGTGATGGTGGTGGTGGTAGTTGTTGTTCTGTGGGGTGGAGTAGTAGTTGTGGTGGTGGTGGTGACTCTGGATGTTTCCGTAGGCAAAGAGGACGGGGGCGGTGGAGGATGGCGGCTGCTGGGCGGCCGCTGTCAGGGTCCCGTTACATTGGATGGAGCCATACCAACTGGAGACACCCAGCTGGGGAGTGGTGGAGAGGAGGCTGGGAGATGAGGTGGGTAGAGAAGAAGAGGAAGGAGGGAGAGGAAAAGAGACAAAGAAAAATCAATCAGTGATGGTATTGATTTATCAGTTTGGAGCTTTTAGCAGAAAGTTAACTTCAACTGATTTAGCGTTGATACCAATTCTCTTGAATAACAGACACAGATCGACTGTATTTGTGGTTGTGTGTGTGCCCACCTGGCCCGATCAGCCCTACTGTTAATGCTTCTGGACAGGTCGTCGTCGCTATCATACCGACGAGGGTTGTCAAAGAAATAAGCTCTGGAGCTGAAACTGTGACTGTTGATCATTCCTCCTGGAGCCTGAGAGATATGGAGATATTCAGTGTCATCACGGTTCACAGCATTTGAGAAAGTTCACAGCCTGTTTGTGCTTTGAACGTGTTGTTTTACCAGGTTTTGGTTGGGTCTCTGGACTCTGAAGAAAACCACCACTAAGCTGGTAGGCAGCAGCTCCCAGAAGAACAAAATGATCCCAAAGACAATATAGGCTTCACCGCTGATCTCCTGCACGTCAGCCTGTAACACACACACACACACACACACACACTATATAAAAGACATTCAATTGATTTTAGATACAAACGCACAGTGAAGGGACATAATACTGAACTGACAGCTGTTATACAGACAGATTAAAGGAATCATTTGTAATGTCAGATTATGCCCACACATACACATAATGATGTATACACAAACACACACACCCCCCACACACACAGGATGGAACCCTTTCAGATGGGTAGTCCATCTCAAGGCCTGAGCCCTGATATAGGTCAGGACACACAGACACACACACACACACACACACTGGCACATAAACACACAGGGTTATTTATAGCTGAACAAAGCCCTTTACCCCACTAAGCATTGCCTCCCCAAATCTCCTAAGATGGATTGTCCACACACATATACACACACACAAACACACACACTGGACACTGGGTTTCTAGCTAGATAAAAGCTTATTTTACATCTGAGCACACCCGGTACGTTACCTGATCAGAAACACTGTACCAGCCGTAATTAAAGGGACTGGGTCTGTCCTCTGGTGACAGAGCCACCACCACCAGGTTGTAACAGGCTCTGGATGTGTATAGAAGAATCACCACGGCTCCTATGGCTGTGGCCTGGCACACTGATGTACCCTGGAGGAAGAATTTCTGTGCTTATTACAGGCTTACTCTCATGTATCAGACAGCTGTTGGCCTGTAATTGAATGTCAGATACGGGCCACAGATGTGATCCACCACTACGACCGAGGCCTCTTTATGAGCAAAATGACAGACTATAGCCCAGAAATTCAATTTTAGGCGACATAAATTTAAGAGTCTGCAGGACAGAAGGAATCATGAGTCACCATTCACTGTTTACACAGGGCTGGGGGATATGGCGGATCAGTCGATATGAACTATTCATTATGATCAGAACAGGACAAACACTTGACAAACAGTGGAACATTTCATATATCTGAGTTAGAAAAACAACTATTATGACAAAACGTGTGCAGTGTTTACCCCTGTTCCTACAATGTGATTGGCAGTTCATGATTCAATTCTGTACATGCTATTTAAGCATGGAAATTAATTATATCAAACATTTATTGACCATTTGTTATATTTCTCAAGGGAAAAAGGTCATTTATGCAATATAAAATTGTATCGCAATAATTATTGTTGTCATTTTATCGCCCAGCTCTGTGCTTTTAACTTGTTTCAATGCTAAGGTTTCAATGCTAACAGAATTTTAACATGTTTTTCTACAACCAAGTGTTATCTGTGATCACTTTCTCAACACAAAGCTGCAGTACAATTATTTAAAAAGTAAAACAACTAAACTCTAAAACTAGTAAAATATATATATATGTTTTACCTTGGATTCAAGGTAAACGTTGGCAGAGGACATCTTGGCAATCTTGAAGATGCAGACAGGCCAGAGAGACAGCACACAGGACAAACAGACTGTCGTTGATCAGGACTCGGGCCAAGACTGCGTGTCTGATCCCCCCATCACTGGAGACAGAAAGGTTATTACTTTGTTATAACAATAACACAAAGTCTTTATATTCACACACTCATATTTTCTCTTTGTTTACCTCGGTGATTCTGAGCGTTCCAGAGCTCCTTGAACTAACAACGCACAAGTCAGATTCACCACCAGGAAAAATATACTGAGACACAGGAAGAACAAACGCAGAGGAACCCTGGAGAGATGAAGATAAAGGACAGTCAGTGAGAGGAGAGCCAAAAAATGAATGTATTCATATACTTTCCAACAACTAATTAAAATTCATATTGTTCTGTTGAAGCTGCAACTGTGTGTGTGTGTGTGTGAGGGAAGAAAGAGAACTAAAGTTTGGTTGTGAAGGAGAAGAAGAATGAAGACAGCCTTATTAACAGCCATATTCAGAATTTCTGTCTTGCATGTTATTAGATATTAAGATGTCTGCAGAAAAAAAATGAGAAACTGAAATTTACATAAAAACCAGCAAAGTCACTGAAACACAGTCACAGGACAGACTTACTTGTATTTGGTGAGCTCTGGAGAATACTTAGCTTTAGCCTTAAACATCACCTGAACACAGAAAAGACAAAAAATATGATTAAAGACATATAGTGATGTGCATGCATATAATCTTTATGATATTTGAACAGGTCATATTATCAATCTCTACAGCAGATATTTGATTATTTCACAAAAAGGCCAAATATGAAGCATGTGATGCTAAGGTAGAAGGAGGGGCGGTGGGATTCTTTTAGCAGCAGAATGTGAACATAACAGAGCCTGAGGAGATTCCTCTGTGTCAGTGACGTACACACACACACACACACACACACACACACATATATATATATTGATGCAGCATATATTCAAATAACACAAGAAAAACAAGAGAACCAGGCAAGAACCCAAAACAGTGTATGTGTTGATGTAATGTAGATAAACTCCTCTATCACAGGGTTTCCTGATGAAAATGTGTGTGATTGCTGTGCACATTCATGTTGACTGGCATGAGATTTAGATTATTCTATGATCGTATGAAAAGTAACACTAATGAGTTACAGAGCAATTACCGTCACAAAGATTCACTCATTTATGTATGCATGAATTATGCAACATTTATTGTTTATTTATTGCTGTGTGATTTTGTTTTTTATGATTGGAATTTGGCCTCATAGCCAAATCTCTACCACCAACTCTTATGTAATGTCATGTATTGCTCAATCACATTTGTGGATAAGAAAGAGATACAGGCCAGATGGTAATGTGTAAATTACATTAAGGCAGTTACACAACATTATCAGTTATTGTTTTATGCAAATACACTCTAAACTGAAATGTTTGGGTATAAAGAAAGATCAGAAAGAGCAGTGTCTGTGTAATTTAAAGAGCTGAAAAAAAAAGACATGCAGCTATACAGCAGTTTGTCACTGTCAACTGACTGATGTATCTCAGTATGGAAACATCTGCCACATTCACATTTTTATAAATAAATGTCTGCAGTGCTTCATTCTATCCTCAACTTATGTAACACAGCAGTGACTCAACATATATCCAGTTCATTTGCTGTTCCATGGAAAAATGTTTTATCTACAGGAGGAAATGTGCTTTAGATTTTTAGTGGGATGGGATCTTCTGATTATTTTGATACTGATTATTAGTGATTATTCTGTCAATTACTATTTTAAATTAGTCTTTTAGGCTTTGATATATCAGAAATAGTTATTAATCTGATTGAATTGTCTGGTGTGAAATGATCTATAAACAGATCTATAAACATTTAACTGCCATCTGCTTTGTTGCCAACATCTTATCAGCACTGACCTTACAAAACATCTAAACTGAGCACAAGTCCAATTTAAGTGTACAAAAGCTGGGGCACTGGCCTCCACTGATCAAGTTCACTGACTTCCTGGAACAACTTGTTGCTTTTGAAAAGACTAAAATGGTATGAAGTGGTTCAAACAGACAGGGAAATGTAAACTATATTATTTTTGTTCAAAGTCAAAGCTCAAAGTCTCAAATGGTCTGATTAATGGTGACGATGATTTATTTTTGATATTGCATTATAGATGCAATGGCCACAAAAGCATGGAGAATTGCTCAACATTGTCAACACCCACTTTAAACACACACACATATACACACCTACACTCACACACATAAACACTCAGCCTTTTGTGTGAGAATGTAGGCCAGAAGGAGGTAATTTGCAACCTAGAAATGAAGCAACCAGCCAACAGGGCACTGCTGGATTACATACTTTATGTACACTATGTGTGTGTGTGTGTGTGTCTGTGTGTGAATGTTGCTAAATCAACATTTTCTTTCAGTAGAGAATGAGAGAGATGAGATTTGTTAGATCTGATGTGAAGTTTTGACTGATCTCTTTCTGTAGTGAGCAGCAGCTAAAATGTAAGAAGGGGAAGTAAATCACAGGTCAGGACTCATCATGCCTGACTCATCTGAAAACATGTATTTCCATGCACGTGTGTGTGTGTGTGTGTGTGTGTGTGTGTGTGTGTGTCAGACGGCAGACTGCGTCACAGTGGCATGATGTTGTATCAGCTTTCAGCTCACAGCATTTATTACCTTCAGTGAGTTCAACATTAAACAGTGCTGCTCAGCAGGGAAGTGCTAATGCAGGAAGTGTGTTGTGACATTGGTTAAACAAATTATTAATCATACTGGGTTATAGCCTTACTAAGAGTCAGAGCTGAATGATAGAAGTAACAGCACAGCTCTTGCTTAGCTTCTTGAGACAAATTTTAAGAAATGTTACTTTACACACTTGGATCAGACAGTGAGGGCACTTTAGATTCCCCTTAAATTAATTAGATCAAAATAGAGTGCCGTCTCATTCTGTCTCAATAATCAATTATATTTTAAGACAGAGGTTCCCAGCCTTTTGGCTTGTGTCTCCCCTTTAAACAAAGCAATGTTTAGGTGTGACCCCTCATCACAGATTTTGTATGTCTATGAGTGGTCAACCAAAGTGATTTTACTCTCTCAAACTGTTTTATTTGAATCACTTTTTCAATCCTAGTGGAGTCAAACTTCTGAAATTGCTTTGAGGAAGAAATATGTGTTTGATTCTTTTCAGTCTCTTTTATCATCACATATCTCTTAAGATTTATATTGTGAACCACAGCTGCAACAATTATTAGATTAACTAGATGGGCTGTGGGGATTTTTTTGCCATTTTGTTTTTCCATTTTTTAGACAGGAAAATAATCAGGAGATGATTCAATAATGAAAAGAATTATTAGTTGCAGCACTATTAATATTAGCATGAGTTTAGAGTTGTGTTTGTGTCCAGCAGATGAATGTAAGTCCAATATTCATTCTTCTTTAACCCTGTTTTTATTCTCCAGCAGTGCCTAAGGGAAATATGGCTCTTTATCTGCTAAATGTTCCATGGAAAGAGCTAACAAGTAAATACAGTGCAGTCACTTATTAGCTGCTAACTTTGTCCGTCTGTATTTAGTACTGGACAGGTAGTGTACAGTGGGTTTTCAGAGCCTTGTCACTCAATGACACTGAAGAGCACAGCTGTGAGAGTGAACCACAACAGTAATCCTTGGCTGAAAAAACAAAATAAGTAGCTAAAAGAGGCTAAAATACTGTGTAGAGCTCAGGGGGCTGCAATTTTAGGTGATAATTCTATGTGGGCTTTTCACTATGGACTCCCACTTTCACGTGAGAGTAGTCATGTCAATCATTGTTAACATAAAATTATTAATGATAGCAGCTGTAATCTTTCAGAAGGGATATAATCAAGGACAACAGCACTGCAGCACAATGGTCATAGAGCTTTCAGTGTGGATAGTTTCTACTGTGGAAGAAAATATGATATTACTCAGGTCTGACCAGGCCAGACATGAAACCACAGGCAGGAAAACTTTGTTCACAGAGCTGGCTGGTCACATGATATTCACACCATAGATATAGATACATATTTTCAAACCTATAATGACCAGTTTGGCTGATATGGAAGAACACCATTTTGTTGGTAATGGTGGAAAGAGAGAGAGGGCCTCTGTTGCCACATACATGTGAAGTATGTCAGTCTTGCAGCTTTTATACTCAGTAACACAAGGAGAAAAAAGGAAGACATTTATTTTTCACCCAAAACGAGAGTGGGTTGTAAGCTTTAACTGGTCATAGATCAGCTGATAAGCTACAATGTTTATTCAGCAGTCATATGACACCACTGGTTTCATTACCCAATCTCCACTCAGCCAGTTGAACGAGCTTCCTTTCTACTCACACCCCTGTATGTGAATGAGATACATACTGTCCTTTCCTTTGAAGCAGTGATTGAACTGTGGTGGTGTTACTAAGTGTGTAGGTGTTTTCTGCAAGAGAAACAAACAGGTCTTTGACATTTGGAGTGGGCAGGTGTTAAACAACTGTGATTGACCAACTGTGTCCCTCTCTCTCTTTCACACACACACACACACGTTTGGGATAACATGGAGCTGACAGAGACATTTGCTTCAGTCTTGTCCACTTACTGAATAGGAAACAACAATAGAGGATGGGTCTTAATGCAACACAACCTTTTACCAGGAGAACTTAACATCTCTCACCCCAGGACATGAACTGAGTCAATTTATAGAGCTTTCAAATCAAAAGCCATCCCCCCACCAAAAAAAAGACAGTTGCTGGTGAGTAGTACTGACTGCGTCAAGTCAGTAAACCCACTCTATTATGGAACATGTAGGCCAATGGTGACCACAGTGACCACATTTCCCCATCTGTGGAAGAGGAAACCGTTTGTGAAGATACATATTACTGCTGTTACAGAAACTGTATGATCAGAAACATCGCTTTAAAGCTTTAAAGAAACAAACATATCTTAACAGTTACACATTGACTGTGTGTATTGCTGCATTTTGACTGCTTTAATACTTGGTAGGTGTTCCCAGTAGTTTGGGAAATGCAGTTATATACTTTCTTGCCAAGAGTAAGACGAAAATATCACTCTCATGTTTGTGTATAAAGTAAGGTTGTTTCATGCAAAAACCACACAATAAAATCAACAGGTTGTGATTTTATGGGGTGGGACTATTTCTTGGATGGGTGCAGTAACTTTTTTAATACAATTTATGATTACAGTTTATGCTTATCTTCATTGTGCATTAATCTGCTCTGCTAAGATGTTTTCAATTACTCCATTTATCATCATGTCCATCCCAATTTTCCAAAGCCCATGGTGGTGTTTTCAAGTTGTGTGTTTTGCCAAACCACAGTTAAATAAGGTATTCAGTTTGCTTTAACTGAGGACCATGAAAACCAGAGAGAAAATTACATTTGAGAACCTGGAGCTGGTGAAATCTCTCGAAATGTTGCTTAAAATATGACTTAGAGGGGCTATATGTAAGTTGTCTCTGCCACCCAGCAAGGTTTCTTTACTGGAGCAGGTGGTGGTGATGGTGTCTTGCCAAGAGCTTCAGCCATTATTGTGTTTACAATACACAAATTTGTCCTGTGAGCAGCACTACAATGAGGTGCTATCAAAAAGTGACGAGACAGGCCAGCCCACTGGAGACAGCTCTTAACAAATAAAGGAATGAATTGTGATGCTGAAGTGAATATTCATACTGAATTGGTGATAATTTCATGCTAATCTCAATTAACAAACTAATCATTTCAAATTTTATCTTCAATGAGTCTAAATCAGTGAAACTAAAATAAATATTTGTCTATGTATTTTCCCTTCTAGATTCAAAACATCGGCCTATGTTTGGTCTTAAAATCAAGATAGTAACAATTCCTTGTTAAAATGCTAAAACAGGGGACCTTTAACTTGAGTTAATTAACTATCCTTGAACAGCTTCTGTCCACAGGGTGTTGGGTGATGTGTGTGCTGGGGACTGAGGACTCAACAGAATACAGTAGAATAAACTAGAATAACAGCACCATTTGATTGTGTGGAAGTTATACTGTGTGTTACATGAGAAATCAAATGAATACAAGTACAAAATTGCAGTGTCAGCTATTTTATGAAATCAGGTCACACACGCACAAACACTGCACACCCTCTCAGACACCTCTCTTTCTCTTTCTCTCTCTCTCTCTCACACACACACACACACACTCAGACACAAACACACACATACACAGC
Organism: Lates calcarifer; assembly: GCF_001640805.2. Lineage (NCBI taxonomy): Eukaryota > Metazoa > Chordata > Actinopteri > Centropomidae > Lates > Lates calcarifer. Next base: position 10,705,901 of record NC_066854.1, read on the forward strand.
CCAGTCCTACCTGTGTAAAGTAGAGGTTGAGCAGGCAGAGTGTGAAGAATTGCAGGCAGACGGGGCAGCAGTAGAGCAGCCAGTAGGCCAGAGGCTGCAGCTGGTTGGCCTGCACTACATTTTTAAAGTAGAAAGAGAAGAGGGTCGTCCTCAGCGCAGCCCACAGCAAACAGAGAAACAAAAACACACTCTGGTAGCTGAAGCGCTTGTGTCCATAGTGCAAAATAAGCCAGAGCTGCAGGTAAACGAAAACAAACAGGAAGGAGTAGAGGACAGTATAGATGGTAGTTAGACTGAGCTCCAGTGTTGGGGAGATTGCAGCTCCAGAGGACTCCTTCAGTGAGGTAAACAAATGGGAATTAACCTCCTCTCCTGCCGAAAACATCTCCACTGACGTCTCCGCACTAACGCATGGGATGCTGTGAAGACTATAACACTAAAACTGGGTCAGACCTGGACTAAATTCACCGTGGATGACAAAAAGACGAGGATATTCGAGTGAAAAATTGCCATAAAAGCAGTTTATTCTGAAAACAAGTGGCATAATGAAACTGCGCTGGGGTTTAAATCCGATACTGGATTGAAGAAAAACTGGAGTCTAGTTGTAAGAAACGCTGGGTTAAAAACAACAAGAGAGAAAGAAAACAAGAGAGAGGTCCCCCTATGATTCTCTGCAAAGCAGCTCTCTGCAAAAAACAACTTGAGGGGGGAAAAACCTCCAGATCAGCTGTGATGCAGTTTTAGACCCGCCCCTTGCTCTAAATCAAAACGGAAACTAGCTCTTCGTAGCCGCCATCTTGGCTCAACACCAGGTTCACTTTAGTGCGAAACAGCTGACTCCGGAGCCACACATTCTAGCCAGTTTCCGAGCCAAATCTCCCAAATGAACAACATACCCACACCCACTTTCCTAGCGCGCCGTCCCATTGGTCAATCCTGCCGCCCAACCTCCACAGCTCTCTCACACCATTGGTTTACGATGATGTCAGCTGTGGAAGTGTCCGACCTCTGCACGCCTGTGATCGGCCATTTGTTCAAGTCAAAACTGCTCCCTGATCTGATTGGCTCATAGAAGCACATGGGCGTTTCTCGCAGAAAGAGGGGCACCAAAACAACTTGCAAAAAGTGACGTCAAGTTAGAGAGAGATAACCAGTGTTTAGGTAAAGGTGGTGTTGCCTTCAAAATAAAAGCATAAAATGTTGGTATACACTTAGCAACAAAACTGGAGAATAAAAATAGTTTCTGACTATGAAACATCTTTATTCTCATCTTAAAGAATTGTTTTCGTGTTTATCCCCCCAAGTAGCATGGGCCACTCAGAAACGTCGCAACAGATTTGGCAATTAAAGATTTTATTTTAAAACGATAACAGGATATACACTTTTGATTCTGTTAACTTGACTCTGGCGAAAGATGGGGCATCACTACTTTAAGACGCATTTTTCAGATTTCACTGTGCAACTTGTCGAAAAATAACCTAACAAACTAATTTTCTCTGAGGCCTATGTCTCTCTAGGACATATGTCGACACATATATCCTAAATGTACAGGTGTTTACACTAGCTAGTGCTAAAAACCCATGGACGACAACAGGAAGCCGCTAACAAACCTAGCTAATGAATTAGCATCACCTAAATTCCAAACTAAAGCAGAAAGCGCCATTTTTGGACTTTCCTCGGGATTTAACACTCCTAGGACAAGCTCCTGCTCACAATTAGCGTCATAATGCCTTTATCTCGATTTACCACGGTTGTAACTGTGGTTTTTAACGTTTGTGCCACTTGGAAAAACAAAAGTTGAACCTTAACCTTGCCTCGACTTTCTCAGGTAACAGTCAGCTAGCATCTTTGTTGTCACTGCATGCTCTTTTGCTCAAAGCTCTGTGTTCCTATTCAGTAACATTTCGACATGAACTACTTATATATAACACAGTGCAGTTCTTTTTAAGTAATAGTTGAGGTAACCCTTAGGGTGTTATCTCCCTGCTACATAGAATAAAAGTGTAACTGTGTGACTAGGCAGCCTGCAAACAAACATTCAAACATAGTGGTGACTCCAGCACTGTCAGAGACTAGTTCCTGTTTCTGTGTCATCCATCAAGTATCATCTTCATCATGTTTGTTTATTAAACATTTATGCACAGACAAGAGATTTTTCCTCTCGTGATTTTCATGTTTGTTTCTCCATGCTCAAGCATCTCCTGTGTACAGTCTGTACTGCATCATGTGGATGTGTATAGCTGCCTTCCTGCTGTGGATGAGGTCAGGAGGATGCACAGAGAAGGCCAACACCTCAGACCTTATTGAATACACCGCTGTGGACTTCTATGAGAAATTGCATTCTGGGAAGATGATGTTCATTTATTTTGAGCATAAAGGTAGGGGATACTTACTGTGTAGTATAAGGATTGATTAGGGATAAGGATAGATTAACTCCACCTGTCAGCTCTGTATAGGGAGTTAGAGCAGGTTTTCATATATGCCAGGACAATGCACTCCAGTGACTTCATGACCATGGATGTTAGAGCAACTGGACCTAAAGTCATAGAGATGTTGGATCAGGAGACACTTGAGCAGGAAGTGGTGGATTCTTTGAGGTTTTCCTTTGGGCCCATTTCACCAAATGTGTGGGTGACACCTAAAATGCCATGTTAACTGCTAGTCTTTACTCAGTTTGATAATGATGAGATGTATAATCCTCTAACCATGTCTTGAAGTTTAAGCCTCTCATCTCACTTATCAAGGATAACAGTCTTTGTCTCTGCCCCCTCTGTCTCCAGTCTCTCCAACCATCTCTCTCTTCCTGGTGGAGCTGGAGAAGTCTGCTGAAGTTCTGCAGGATTATGGCGTACTGGTTGGCAAGGTAACTGTGGTTACACAGTGCGATGTGCTTAAATTTCCAAGTTTTTATTAGTTCAGGATTTGGACACAGATCAGTGGCTTTTTGATCTTTCTGTTCAGGTCAACTGCAACAAAGAGCTGGTTCACACGTACTGCACAGATGAAAGGCTGCTACACACAGCTTTTCTATTCAGGTAGGTTGCACAGACATGCAAACACTCAGTGGTGGTTAGTCACAAATTCAAAAATAACCAGAGGGTATATATCAGGACAGATTATACCCTCCTCCCCTGAAGGATGCAGTGAGTAACGCTTTGGGCTCCAACTGGAGCTCTGGTTTTAGCTTGTAGCTGTTCACATTTCGGCAAACTGGGAACAAGTATGTCAAATTAGCTATTAGTAGTTCCTGTTTTCAATGTACCCATTTCTTTTTCCCTATGATTTCTACATGTATTTGTGGATGTTTATCCACTTAATTTGGATGGAGTTTTACTACTGATAAATATGAAACAATAGAAAGATATAATGTAGTACAATTCCACAGACACTATCTGCTCTCTAACTCTGCCTGTGTCTTCGTGTCAGGGGTGGTAAGGAGTTCTTGGGCTTGGATTTGGACACAGTGTTTGACGTCAACTCCATAGTCTCTGAAGTGCTGTTGTAAGTAAACAACACTCCCTCAGTTATGGTGCAACACAGCCGTGTGAGGTTTTTATCTTTACGTCTTTACTTGCATTTACTCATTCTATTTCTATCATAATGTCTGTAGGAGTTTCATCTCATGCAGACTCACACATTTAAATAATAGCAGTCTAAACCTTGAAGGTGGACTCGACAGTTAGTTTAAAACAGCTTTTGTCTCTCTTTGTCCTCCAGTGCTATTCTGCGTGAAGAGGTCAAGTACGTCCACACAGACAGTGATCTCTTGGCCATGGAGAAGGCAGCCAGGGGGCAGAAGGATATTGTGCTGGGTTACGTCAGCAGTCTAGGAACACAAGGTATGAATAGGCAGGAGTGTCAGCAGAATGTAAAGTAAGGTAGCAACAAATGCTGAGGAAAGTGAGAGTCATAGTTTGACAAAATGTTAGTAATGGAGATCATCAGACTGATGTATTTAACAACTGATTAATTGACTCGTGGATTGTACTGTGGAAGGCAGTGGCTCCTGATGGAGACCGATTATCTGATTGACTTGAATGACTCATCAGATGCATTGTATTGTTTCTGCTGATTGTATTACTTCAGAGCACAGGTCGATGATGGAGACAGCGTATGTGTATGGAACCAAATACCAGTTCATCCTTATAACAGGAGGACCAGTGCTGAAACATCTAGGGTATGTTCTTGTTTTTCTTGTCTTGTCTCTCTCATTTGCTGTGGCCTTCACAGTCCTCAGATTGTGTTTCGTAAAGGACACTGAGACTGAGAAAAGCAGGTCTTATTGTGAAAAATATCCAACCTGAAAATAGAGAGAAAAAGATCAGACGTCAGAAGTCAAGTTTGGTTGAAGAGCTGCTTGTTTATTACTTTAAACACAGACCTGACACATCAAGTACAGATCATATAGAAAGTGAAGTACACATCGTTTAAGATGCAGCATTACATTAAACACCTCTCATTCATTCATGTTCAGCTCTTGCCATCAGGTAGTTGTTGAGGAGGTCCTTCACAGCTCCACCTCCTGGTAGCAGGTTCTTGATTCTGAATGTGCCAGCAGCTAAAATCCGAGGAGAATGATATTTTGTTTTTTACCAGAAAGTTTGTATTCACTGTGTCTCTCCCTCTCCATCTCTCTTTCAGCGTTAATGAATCGTCTCACTCGTCCCAAGTTTGGTTCCTCCACTGTAGAGTTCACAGTCGGTTCATGACCCCGATGACCTCTGACCGCTGCCCTTTGACCCGCATGAGGAAACCCCTGTCCATCCTCAGCCTCCACTCCTTCCTGCAGCTCATGGAGGCTCCACTGGTGGTAACTGAATCCTTTAAGTTGTGTCTGTGATTTTTTTCAGCCTGTTAATCACCTTCTGAAGCTTTAGATTTGTGTTTCAGCACTCTCTCCACTTCTCCACTACCAGTCTGAGGTATACGACGACCCCTCCGTGGTCCCGCCCCCCCAGTTCCCCTACCAGCAGACCCCCCAGGTCTTCCTGTTCTCTCGTCCCGCGACCGAGCACCTGGACCTGGACACGGCCACCACTCTGGCCTGGAGGCTCCGTGGCATTGCTCTGCTGCTGCTCGTACACAGGTGTGTAAGAGGCACAGGTACATGTATGTATGGATCTGAATATGTGTAATTTGGGACTTGTTTTTGTTTTAAGCAATAATTATTTACTTTATTTTAGCATTTGTAATATGATGAAACAGATACAAACAAATTGTTCAGACCTATAACATGCTGCATTTTCCAGTATAAATCTAACTTTGTCACTGTCTGCGTGTGTTTGTGTTTTTAGACAGAGTCCGGCAGTGAAAACCCCAGATGAATATAATGCTGCTTACAGGCTGCCTGAGAAGGTACGACGGTCACAGACTTTATAAACAAGTGAATTGGCTTGTTGTTTTTGCCCATGTGTGCTTTACTTTGTGTGTGTGTGTGTATGCACTTGAAGAGTTTAGAGGTGAAGTATATGACCTTGCACAACCTTGACGAGGTGTTGGAGCTGTTTACAAATCAAGAGAAGGAGGGAGAGGAGGAGGAGGATGAAGAGGAGGACGAGGACGAGGGGTTGGAGGACGAGGAAGAGGATTCAGATTATGGTAAAGTGTCTGATAGAATGAAGAGTGAAAAAGAGGAGTCACATAGTAGCAGAGGAGAGAGGGGGATGTGTGTATTTATGTGTTTCTGTGTCTGCCTCCAGGAAAGCTGGACGATGAGATTGCGGCGTCTGTTTATGAAAACCGAGGCAGCCTGCTGGACATGGACTCCATTACCCAGCTAACCTCTGACAACTTCCACACTACAGTAGCACAAAGCAGCCTGACAGTGGCACTCTTCTACCTGAAATGTAAGACACAGTCTCTCTACTGTGTGATGTTAGTGTAGTCTGTTTAGTGGAAATGTGCTGTTTCTTTACTTTTCAGTTCATCACACTTTCTGTACAGTCACAGTCCTGTCAAGGAGGGGAAACAATGATCATGAATTAAAATGAATAAATGTGGATAGAATTTATTTTTGTAATTTCTCTTGTCACCACCAGGGGATGCTGTTTCAATGGCGTTTCTCAGCTCCTTCATTGAAGTTGCAGAGAGGCTTGCAGGTAAACAGGAGACAAGAATATAAAAACCACGTTGATAGGACATTCTGAGCCTTAGTACTGTCAAAAGAAAATGGTAGTACTACATCAAAATGGAAATACTAATAAATTTTGTAAATCTTTATTATTATTATTCTTAATTTTACTTTCATTTGGGGCATAAACCTGCTTATAATATTTGGAGTTACAGAGATTTGAGGGGTGTGAACAGGAAGGCTTTGTTGGGCTACAGCTTGATTCCATCACCATTTTTGTTGCTTGTATTTGTTTACATTTTAACAAGCTCAATTGGGTAATAGTAGTTTTGCTTGCAGTGCTCAGTGTACAGACAGCTATCACTGGATAACTGTGATCATAAAGAAAATTTATTCTCAGGCACATTCTATGAACTCTAGGTTGATTTATTCCTTTATTTCTCCACTGTGAGATAATAATATCCTCAGGAAGTGTGAGTCACACTGAATCTAAAAATACATATCAAGTCAAACCATGGATTGTTGTCAGATATCAGATGTGTTCCAGCAACACGCTAGCCTGTTGATGAGGCACAAGAGCCCTCAGCCATCTTGACGCCTCTCTCATACAGCATGGGACTGATGAGCTTGATGAGACAGAGCCAGATGTGAGGCACGTCTGCAGCGATGTAGTCTGCAACCTCCAAGATCTCATGCAGATCTTTGAATACTGTATCTACTCCGCTGGCAGGACTCCTGCTTTGAATGCTGCTGCTGCACTCATATGTAAGACAGTGGGACATAGTGGTTGGCAGATGGTGTGTCATTTTGATGTTTCTGATGATTAAATACATAAACAGGTCCATCATCACATTCTGGGAGCTGATGTTGATGTTTTATTGGTAAACTTTCCTCAGACTCTGCAGTCGACGATGTACAGATGAGTGCAGTTGATTGTGGAGAGTGGACCGACCTCTGTGCCGCTCAGCCAGGCAGCTCACTGCCGGTCCTGTTTCAGCCAATCACAGCCTTCCCCAGCGTTTTAGTGCTCCGCCCCCAGGAATCGGCCCAGCACTACAGGGGCATGCTGGGTAGTGAGGCGCTGCATCGCTTCATCATGCTGTAAGTAGTTAAAGTCATGAGTGTGTCTAATCAGGAGTTAAATTACATCATATTAAATTATATTCTCTTAGGTGCTTCGCAGCTTTAAAGTAATAAAATAATTGCTTCATCAATGTTGAAGCAAATACATTAGATTTTAGCCTGATTGTTTAGAATTTAAAGGAAAGATGTGTACATTTACCAGAAAAGACAAGTCTAATTAAAGACACTATCAAGTTGCATCATGGGAAATGTAGCATCCAGAGTTTTTAACTCTTGATCATCATCAACAGAAAAGTAAACAGCCAAAGTGTACAGCATCCAAAGACACAGCAAATATTCTGGTGTTTCTGAAATCTCCATACTTGATACAGAAAGTCAAGGAAACACCCTGCCCTCCTCTGCAGGGTTGTTTGTCTTAGACATTGTCACAGTTGCACCAAAGACTTAAAATGGTTCCTGGGAAAAGCAGCCTGGAAGTGTTTTACAGAAAAGGACAGGACAAAGTAAAAAATATATGATTTTGTTTTATCAGAGTGATGTGAAGACCATACAGTTAAAGGACACATGGGATGAATCAGATGACAGTGTTTGCATTAGACCTCACCATAACCTTAAATAAACTTCATTACCACAAACAAACCACAGGAAACACACACTGAAGAGACCGCTCACATGTAAACACATGAAAACCCAAAATTAGTGGTTTAAACAAATGAATGACCAGTTGACTGTAGAGGAAATGCTGCTGTATACTCAGTATACTGATCGTGTCCATAGCAGCTTTATTCAGGCTTCACCTTAAACAGCGGGACGGAAAACATCCATCTTGGGGAACGTTTTATGAATATTTCTGAAGTCTGCAGGATTCTGGGAGTCATAGCTGATATTGATGTGCAGTCAGGTTTTCTATAACTCAGGAGATTACCCACAGACAGAGCCTCTTTGTACTGCAATCACCCAGAGACTCTGATCTGTGCTTTTGTTCATCATGTCTTGATTGAAGAGTGTTTCCTCAGAGCAGAATGAGACCAGTTAGACTTTGTAGCTATTTTCTTAGACTATTAAAGCTGCCTGTATGGGATGAATGGGGTTGTCATGTTTTGATATGTTTTCTGTCTGTCTACTCACATGTGTATATGTTTGCGTGCACTTCGTTCTTTAACCAGGAGCCACCCGACTTCTCCTGCGCTCCTGTCCACCCAGGAGGAAGTGACATCATTTCTTCAGGAAGTGCCTCACCCTGAGCTTGCAGCTTACAAGCCTGACAGAGTACTGGGACTGTTTAAAACACAAACACATACAGGTAGGAGGCTGTTAGTTGTGTGTTAAACATTACTGACTAATAATGATTTTAGAATTGACGCCTCAGTAGCTGATATTAAAACTTGGACTTCATTCACTTTCAGAAGCTGTTCCTCAGTCAGTCAAAAGGTTTAGGTTAACTGTGTCTCTAAAACTACTTGTAAAATATAAAGTTAGTGTCATTCTGTTATTTATTTCCTGTCAAACAAATCCCTTGGAAAGAGCTAAGGTAATTAGAGTGTTGGCTCGCCTCTTAATACCCTAAGCCTGTTGGCTCTTCTTTTCATGTTGACAGCAAGAAAAATATGGAATATTATCAATGTTATCCTTGGAACCTGGAAGATGAGAGAAGAAAGTAAAAATTTGAGATAGAAAACAGCAGACAGATCAGATCATGAAGTGAATTTTAAAAAATACTACAGACATATCTCTTGCTTTCCTTCAAGTTCTACTTTCTGTCCAAACCACTGACCTGTCCAGTGTCTGTAACATCATATGATGATGTAATGGTGATGCTTCTCTGTCTTGCCAGGAGTCCCAGTGTTCACTGAAGCAGCAAAGTCACTGAGAGGAGAGGTTTTAACTGGGCTGTTGATAGATGGGCTGGCAGAGAAATGGTAACAGCTTTAACATCAGTCTTGTCATTTGTCTTTCAAGGTTGTTCCTGACAGTCGCCTCTGGGTGCTCAGACGTCTCCTTCTGAGTTTAAAGTTGTAATTTACATGAATCTGCTCCAAGTGCTTTTGCCTGGAAATGACAAAACACAACATTACCAAAGTGTGAGGAGGACAAAAAGTGCATTTTCTGAGCTGTGGATGCTCATTGACTTTTAAAAGCAGTGTTTCCAATAGCACTTAAAGGCAGCATGAGATGCTAACAGTGAAATTGGTTTGTTTCTGATGGGTAGAATGTACTCAGGAAGCTTAAGCAGCCCACTCAAGTTGATTTAAAGTCCAGTCAGGTATTGAGAGAACACTTTCTGTTTTGTGTGTGTGTGTGTGTGTGTGTGTGTGGCTCAGGGCTGCAGACCACGCTGTGGACCTTCCTGCAGTGTTGGTGTTTCCATCTTGGAGGACACACACTCGTCCCTCCTCACTGCCTGTGTCCTCCACTGCTGAAGAGCTGCTCACACACATCAACATGGCACTGCTCCATCCGATGGTAAATCCAACTGTGTTCATTTGCTCTTCCTGTGTTGTACAATCGTTTTTGCCCTGAGAAATACTAAAAAACAAAGAGTGTTTTACTACAATTATCTGATAAGGAGTAATAATTTAAACAATATTGGCAAATTCTAAATCCCCATGTCTCTAAGCTCAGACTGTGAGCCTATCTTCATTTCTCATGAGATGAAATGGCCTTGAATAAATGCTGCGGGGGTTTCTTGGAAGTTTGTGAAAGCCAATTTGGAATCGTCCACAGTATGTCACAGATAACAAGCACCATATGTGGATTCAGTGTGAACGTGGTTTCCACAAAGGTCAGAGTAATGCTTCATGTTGGGTTTCCATTTGTTCATGTAAATAAATGAACTGATGTGGAAACAACAACCTTTAATCTAGATGTTGCTCAACAGCACAAGGTCTTACAATACAACAGGATCAGAAGTCCAGCCAGTGACAGATTCTTTCTTTTGGTGGTGCTGTTGTCCTCTTTTTGATCAATGCTGGAACACAGCAAGGTCCAATAAAGCAGTTAAAAGAAGAATTTCCTCTATAAACTATGTGACTTAGCAGCTGAATAAAAATGAGTGGAAGACAATGGGTGGATAGAAGAGGATGTTTGTTATTTTTTCTTAAGGGAGGTGGTTCTTCTTTTTTGATTCCTGTTTAAAGTCAGCTCTCTACTGTGAGAAACAAATTAAAAAAATGAATAGTTTATATCAAAAAGATGAATTTCATTTATCATCAAGGTAAATTTTTCCATGTTTCAAGGGCAGTAATCATGTCTGTGTATCAGGGCTTTATTCTCAGTAATAAAAGAAATAGCTATCAGGATCAATATGTTTGCTTTGAGAACAGAATAGATGTGTGATTAAATATTAACTCTAACTCTAACTCATTTTTTTACCAGCCTATACACTCACTCCTTTATTCCACATCAAAACAGGGACATATTAAATAAAGATAGACTATAATATGATGTTCATCATACTGAATTAAACAGGGGAAACTGTCACCAATCTGGCAACCACACTGCTCACTTGTATCAGCAGTATTAGTTTGTATGTAAATCTCAGATATTTATCAGCCATCACCAGACCTTTGCTAAACCTTTCCTGTTTTTAAATTTGAACTCTGTTGCATCTCCAGCCTGAACTGACGGTGGAGAACCTGCCGTCCTTCCTCTCTCTCGGCAAAGCCCTCCTCCTCCTCTTTGTAGGAGAGGAGGAGGACGAGATCGGGCGGAGGCAGAACCAGGCGCTGGTGGAGGAGATGAGACGAGTGGTAGATCTTGGAGGGGGGAGGATGGAGCAATATCTAGCCTGCTGGATCCACCTGTGAGTGCATCAGTCACTAATGTCAATCAATCCTTCAGTCACTCATCAAAATATTCCGCCACCAGATGATGCTGGATGCTCTGCTCATCCCAGCTGTATGTTATGTTGGTCTGTGTTCTAGTGGCAGAACTCCAGCTGGAATGTCCGTACTTGGATCATACCTAGGCTCCATGCCTCCCCTTCCTGCTCTGGTCCTCACACATTTGCCCTCTAGAGCTGAAATCTATCAGTACCCCCCCAACACCCCCATAGTGGCCCCCTCTGTCCTGCAGTGGCTGCAGAGGGTCGAGGACAGGACCGAGTCACCTGCAGGTAAGGAGGAGGAAGTGTGGTTAAGAAAATAAAAGCAGTGTTATTTAATATAATGAATGTGTCCAAGACATTTCAACCTTTAACCTAAAGACACTTCCATTCAAATACAAGCTCTAACATCACCACCATCACTTGTATGTAAATGTATTTATCCAACCTATTTGTTAGTGTAATGATAGAAATGTCAAAGAATTTCTGGATTTTAATTTGCTGTGTTCAAACAAAGACTTAAATTTAATACATTTTGCACCTGGATTAAGATCCTTTAAATCTGAAGGCTAAAGCCAGGTCAGTAAGCTTCCTAAGGACTTCCTGTACTGTATATCAAGTATTATCCAAATAGTGAGTCACTCACCAGAGTATGTGGTCCTGAAGATCCCAAGAAAGCCAAAACAGAAGCCTTACTGCAGTGATTCAGTTGCCCTATCACCTCAGTTAGCAGCAGAGTGATTCCTGATAAAAGCATATTCACCATCCTCATCTCAGCTCTCATTTCTGAGTCATTTCCCTCTCTGTTGTCTGTAATTGCTCTATAAAGTTACTCATCTGCTTCACAGCTTGTAGTTTTTATCAGTAAGACCCTTTTAGCACCTGCTGTTGAAATGCAGTCTGCCTCTAAATGTGTTATCCAGCTGTTAATACATCCATAATGAATAATCCAATTACGCTCTCACATTTACACCCGGTGTTTCCTGGTTGTCTGTTTTCTATCCCAACAATTTATAAAACCAGCAAAGAAGTGAGCTGCAACAACAAAGGCAGACACGGCAGATGCAGTGTGTAGCGTGGAGGAGGTCATCCTCTCTTTAGCAGCAGGAGAACTGCAGCAGTGATTGCCCTCCTTCATGCAGTGATTAGGTGGCTGCCTTCAGTGATGACTAAATCACCACGTCTTAACTCTCCACCGACTGCAGTCAGCACATCCTCAGCACAGTCTGCTGTATGAATTCATTCCAGTTCCATACTATTTAATATTCAGAAACAGATGTCAGTTCAACACCAGCTTTACCACTATGACAGATTTACATGTGCACTCTCTTATATTTATTTCATATTTATTTTAAGTCGTAACATAGATAGTAATAATAATAGTACAGCAGCTAAATACCTAAAATGTAAATGTGAAGTTGTATTTGAGAAATGACAAGAGGCCCAAATTCTGAGAAATACAGACTGATCAGACTCTTTAAATCTAGGCTGTTTCTAGTGTTCAAAAGGAGTAAAATACATTTAACATGATGCCATGAAATGCTTGGGATTAACTTGTACCAGACGTGTCCCATGGGTTGATATAAAATAAGAATGGCAATAAAGTGTGGAGCAGAATGTCTGTTACAGTTATTTATGAGTTAGGAAAAAGACAATGACTTCACTTTGGAAAATGTCTTTTAAAGTCCTTCAGTATTTATAGAGGTTAAAGAAATATGGGACCGATTTGACATTGTTATGCAGTTGTGTTTGCCCTCAGTGTGTTGATAAAACAGTGACAGATTCCTGTCTGGGGATTGTGAAATGTACAGTATGTGCAAGAGGCTTCACAGCTACACATGTAATGAATGTAAGAGTCTTTAAATGAAGGTGATGACTGTAAGGTAACTTCAGCCTTTAAACCACAGCTCTCTGGAGCCATTAGCTCTTGACCTTTGAGCCCTGTAGTGTGGATAAGATACCAGTCTTTGCTGTGACTTGTCTCAGACTATCTGAACTGAAAAGATCATTGTCCGTTAATGTCACAAAGCACATTCCATCCATTCTCCACTGAGAAACTGGAGATCTGCAAACTTTAAAGCTGCTTAATGACTTTAAGCCTCTGGTTTTCTTATCCTGAGAATGTGTTTCCATGCCAGTACTTAACTAGCTGACTAACCAGACCATCAAAAAAGTAATTTTAGAGCGATTTAAAATGACTTACTCTACAAATTATTGGATAATTAATATATTTCACACAGTGGTTTGTATTTCAGACTTATATGTTTAATATTGGACACTTTGGGGCTGCATACTTTTATGTTGACACTGAAACATGTTGATTAACTTGATTAATAAATCTTAAATTCCAAATTAGCCTGTCTCCTCCAGAAATCACTTTCAAGGTATAAACTGAACTCAGTAATAATGTTAATAGTGTCAACATGGAATCAATTAAAAATGCTGCAGCCTTCAATCAAAGGCTAATATCTTTAATTTTGTATCAATCTGAACATTGCAGGTAAAGCTCTTTGTCTCTGTCCGTCTCTGCAGGGATGTTGGGTGAGGATAGCTGGCCTCCTGCTGTGGAGTTCTATGACTTTCTAAAAATCATGGACATGCAGGAACCTGGCTCCACCCAGCAACAAAGGCCTAAAGAGGAGGAAGAGGAACAGGAGGAGGTGAATGAGGAAGAAGTGAATGTGGAAGATGAGGCGACAGATTCCTCCTCCAGCTCTTCTGCTCCTGATGCAAACCCTAACATTCACTCTGAACTGTAACAGATAAAGATGGGAGAAAAGAATACCAAACCACAGATTAAATCTGTTTGACTATTGATATGGGCTTCAATTATTTTCTTTATATTAGTATTTTTATTTTCTATTTTTATTTTGCTGTTTTTGTCATAGGATTATTGAATGTAATAATCACTCTTTCTTGGTATTTCACTGTCAGATTAGTAAATATTTAGCAAAACACTACGTATTTATGCCTAATTAAAGGTGGAAATGACTACACAGACTGTGAAGTTTAGTTTTTAAAATAGATTTTATATTGATATTTTTGGTCTTCGTTCTATTTTTCCAGGTTTTAATGTCACCTAACAAATATTCTGGAGGTGTTTTCTCAGGGGTGTTTACAGAAATGCTTTGCTTCATTTCTCCATCACAGTCTGCTGTGGCTCTGTGAATGATTCACAGTGAAGTCAGTGGTTTCAGGTAATTAGCTGACTTATTTAGTCAGTATGTGTCACTCTCTTGGTCAGTCCTGGAAGTTTCTGTCTATTTGCTTTCAGTTCAGCTCAGCTGGAGCTGAGCCACACAAATTGAGAGCTTTAGGTTTTCATTCTGATGTGTTAATGTTATGAAAAATTATGAAATAATTCCAAATGATACTGAAACTCCACCTAAAGAAGCACAAGAGCAAGGTCTCCAAATATAAAGCTGTGAAGTTGTGTTATACAGCTGAGATTGTGAATATTTGAATCTTAAATTTAGATTTTTTTTGTATCACCAAAGATGTGTTTCCAGTGCCAGTACACCTCGCCAATGCTCTATTCAGTGATTAAGTCAGAATGGATTCTTTGCAGTCTTTCCATGGTACTAAAACTTTAACTGTTACCCATCACATCTGCCCTCTCTCTAATAAAATTATACCATGCGTGGAAATTGCAGTGACTTCACATTTTTTCACTAGATGTCTACGTCCTGGGAAATTCTTGGAAATTATTCTGACGTTATTTTTCCCATCATACCACCTCCTGACCTGTAATGACACAAGCATCAAAGCAGGGATGTGAAATCTTTCCCAGCAGCTGAGATGCAGAACTAAAGAGGTGGAATAGATTTGTTACATTTGTCTGTTTTAATTGATACGATGATTTTAGATGTGGTTTCTGGGACTTTGAGTTGTTTTGATCAATTAGTGTCTCAGTTAAAAAGGAATATCCTATCCTGAACATGTGCTGAAGGGCACTTGGAACTGTGGTTTAGGGTGGATTTTCTCTTTGAGCCCTAATGTGAATCCTTAGTCCCATTACTCAGCTTAGTCTTTGTTCTAATTGAGCTGACTGGGCTTCTGATTGTTGGACTGACAGTTTCAGGTGTAGGTATTTTGATGCTACAAGCTACAACGCATGAGATGTAAACACATACACACCATTGCAATTACATTATCATCTTTTCCCAGTTCAGCACAGGCCTACTGTGTATAAGACAGGGCAGTTTAAATGATGATTTTCTCCGTTTTTAAGCCGCATTAAGGTGTAAAAGATCCCAAGACCAAGGAGGACTAATGCCCCTGTGGCAACAGGCCTGAGCTCTTTTGAGGCTTCACTGCAGAGGCATCAATGAGTCCTTAAACTATCCACAACAGTCACCACTGTCATTCTAATGATTAATAAAGGATTTTAAATTCATTTTTCTAATTATTTGTTTATTAATGTTGTTATCATGAGCATGCATTTGTCAAATTTCTTTCAGTGTCCATGAATACAGCAGGCTTTGTTCCTCTGGGTTGTACTGGCGGGAAAACGTCAGCCTATCAGACACCACCGAGGAGAAGCCAGGTGAAGTTAATTAAAAATATAAGCTTAATATCATGTTATTACCACCGCCAAACTGCGAATGGACATTTCTCACGGAACAGAAACTCTGAAGTTTAAAGAACTCCGACATGGTCTGGCCTCACAGGAAACAACAAAACGTTAGTATTGTTTGAAAAAATAAGTGTGAAAGTAAGCTAGTTTTCAAGTACAGCTTCTGATATCAGCTACCGCGTTATTTTCAAGATTAGCTAAGCTAGTTAGCTAGCAACCAAAAAAAAGAAAAAAAGCTAGCAACCACGGAGAAAAGATATGAGGACTTTTCAGCAAGGAACATGGTCGTCAACATGGATACTTCAGCCCTAAGAAATAAAGGAGAGTGGACTTGAGCTTCGAATAACGTGAGTCAGATACTCCTGTCTGTCTGTCTGTCCGTCCCTGCCTTTGCTACCTGTCCTGTGCTATTTTTGCTAGTGTCTTTCCTAATGGTTAAATGGCGCTGGGCTGTGGCTGTCTGTGTTTATTTAATTCCTCACCGTTTTCTTGTTGATATTATGGAGGTAATACAGTAATGAGTGTTGGTTTCTACATGGACACACTGACAGGGACAGAACCCACACAGGCCTTGAATAGTGCTGAAATTTCCCAGTTTTGTATCACTGTTTCTCCAGTCACCTCCTGTCTGTGGATGTGTAGCCTTTGCAGAAGCTCAGTCTGTTGCTTGAGACACTTGAAGAGTGTGTCAGTCATGTACCTATCATATGTCCATTACTGCATGTTGCATTACACAATAATGAAATGATACCTCACCTCACACCTGAATTTATTTATATAGTATTAGAGTTAGTTTAACTGTCCCCTCCAGAGGGACAGATGGCCCCAGTCTGGCCCTGTGGTTTATGTGGACCACAACTGCCATTTTATTGCAATCATGATATGGAAGAAATATCATCAAACTATAAACAGCTCAAATATTCTTTTAAGAAGGACTTTAAAATGAGAGATTGCCTTATTTGTTGATTATTTAAAAAAAAAAAAAATGTTGTAAATGTACGGCAATAGACCAAAATTACTGACCGAAAGCAAGCTCTCAAATAGTAACTGATTCCTATCTCAGTGGATTTCTCCCTCATGAAGTCAGAGTTTAGTTTACTTTGTGCTGTTTGAGTCGATCAGTGTCAAAGCTGTAGAGAGCAGAGTAGAAACACATGATTTAACATCAAGGCCAACCTAATCGTGTGTGTTTATTCATCGTCAGCGGCTGGATTTTGCCTTACAGTGTCTGTTTGGGTTTTTCCAGTTGAACTAGTGATTATAAAAGGATTACATCCCGAGGTGCTGCCTCATTTTACCTGTCTGACAAAATGTTATTTGATTCAAAAATATTTTTTCCAGAGTTCTTAGCTTAAAGGTTTATCTGATCTCAACTCATGTGTCGCCTATGTCATATATGGTAGCGCCAGTGTTGACTTGGGAGAGTGAAATAACTGCTGTCGCTGACTTTTAATAGTCAGCTCTCATGCTATTGGCAGCTGTTTCTGGCAAACTGTGTCCTGCCAGAGAAGCTGAAAAGAGAAATAAACACATGGGATAATGGTGTGGATCTGGTCAGAGAGGAATTTTAAGATGGGTCTACTCTGTCAGCCACATAACCAAGGAAATAATCTACTGAATGTAGCAACAGATGGTTTGATTAATGATGATTTTAGTTCATTCCATGTCCATTCCCGTAACATAAGAAGAAGAAAGCCTTTGTATCATTGTATTAAAATACAATGAAATTTGGAGTGCTACACCGTATGGTGCCACAAAGTTTAAAAAAAGGTTTAAAATAAAATAAAGGAAAATACTGTCAGTCAGACAACTCACATCTGAGATGTTTATTTCAGCAGCAGACAGTAGTCAGAGATATTGGAGAATGATGAGCAAATGTTAAACCGTCTGCTGGATCCCACAGGGGGATGCTGGTGGTATAACAACAGGCAGCAGTACTGATGCAGGGCAGCTGTGGCATTGAGAGGTGAAGGCAGAGATGGATAATTTTTGCACTTTATTACACCGCTACATTAGGGGTGTGTGTATATGATAGATAATTGTGATGAGAGTGAAACATGTCACAGGAGAATAGCAGAGCAGCTGAGGTTTACTGCTTGAACTAGCTCGCAAGCATCACTCCACATGTGCAGCATCACATTTCTGTTGTTGATGAGAAGAACAGGGTGCTTCATATTTTATTGTTACTGTGAATTGTGGGTGGAAGTTGTCAGATCTGAATTTTATTTAAGATTCTTTAAATTGACTAAATTGGATTTCTCATCTAGAGTAGTTTTTCATCTTTTCAAATTAATTGAGTCTAATGGGCTCAAAAGTCTGTTGTATCATTTCCAGATAAACTGTCTCTGCATGAAGCATATAAAGAAAAAAAAAACACATTGAAAGATGCCATAGTGGATATATGATGTGTGTGAGTCTGGGGTCACACACAAACTACTGCCTGAAAAAACTTGAGTCAGTCTTATCAGTCAGTAGGGAAATGATATGGCATAAATCAGTGTAACTAGATTTCAGACCAACCACACACCGCTGTTCTACGTGTGAGTTATGATAATAGCATACCCAGGCCATGTGTATTATTCAGTTTCTGGGGGACTTAACACACACAATTGTTTAATGCTCATGTTACCATACAGTATACGGGGCGTGTGGTCGTTGTGCAACAAGCCACTTTCACATAAACAATTTAAAATGGTTTCCAAAGTTGCATAATGCTAACCACAATGGCTGGTTTCAACTATCTGTGCAGTGGCTATCAACAATTTGGATCAAACATGAGAGCAAGTCAGTGCACATGCAAGCTCGTGGAGAAGGAAACCACACTTGATTACAAGGCCAGTGTGCACAATCACAGAGGCTTAGTGGAATAAAAACAGCTGCAAGAGTGTGAGAAAGCAAGAACAAAGATGTGATGACAGGGAGGCAGAAACAGCAGAGCAATGAAGAGATCTTCTGGCTTCACTGGGTCTTACTCATAAGAGTGTGTGTGTGTCTGTCTGTCTGTGTGTTAGTCAAAGGAATGTCTCATCTGTACTAGCATGTGTGCGTGTCTATGTAATTACGCAAAGGATTGTATATAAAAAGTTGATCCTACAGAATCTTCATACATACTCACTGAGCACTTTATCAGGAACACCTGTACATCTGCTTATTCATGCACTTATCCAATCAGCCAATCATTTGGCAGTAGTGCAATACATAAACCATGCAGATCAGGAGCTTCAGTTAATAAAGCCATCATGAAGTAAGACAGGGCTGGGTGCTACTGTTAGTTATAAGTGTTTGAGTGTTTACAGACACAGGTTGCTCAGTTCACAGAGCTGTGTAATTGTTCTGTGAGCATGTTACAGTTCACTTGCCTGTTTAAAACTAGTCAGTAATGTTAGCCACTATGATGCTGAAACTCTGTGACATAATTTGATTATCTTTTGATTCTTAAACATCTCTGATCACTGTTACATGCAGTTATTCTCCAGCCCTATGTTTTTGTAGTGCCCAAGATATTATGTACCCTGCAAGCTGTATTACTGCCATCATACCTGATGTCTGGAACAAACCTACCAACTTGAAATATGACTGTGTTCCTTTCATCGTTGGGGGTCTCAATAATTCTCAATCATAGGATCATAGGTCTTCTGAGATTTGTATTTTTTTTGTAAGGCATGGTTCACAGCAGCAGATGAATCTAGCTAACTCAAGATGTGTTCATTCATTAGTCAAAGTAGCTCTAACCCTCTTCTTTAGACTCGTGAGGGGTTCACATACATCCAATCCACACTGTGAATGTTTTAGTGATGTATACAGTATGTACAAGATAAATACAATAATGTGTGTGTTAGTAGTTAAAACGGTTGCTTTGTTCATTACTGTAACTTAGATCTTGTTTTATAACCAATTAATGCACAACACCAGGTCATTCTAAAGGGTTCACATATTTTTTTCTTGCCACTGTACATGTGACTGTGTTCTCAGACATGCAGTTACAGTGCAGTCACCTGATAGGATTGCTCTGTACATTTTCCCACCACAAAAATGGGGTGTCTGCTAACCTCTTCTCTCTAAGAACATCATGGAAAATACCATAGAGCAGCAAGGAAAAGAGAAAATAATCTGATTTTAAAATATAGCAAGGCTGACCTTAAAAGTGTAAAGTTCAAGGAAAGGTAGGAGTAATGACACGAAGCAATAAAATTGAAAGGAGTATTATATCAAGGATGAGCCTTGGTCATACTGGTCTAAGCAGTAACGTAACATAAAAAAAGACATGAAACACAAGCTATCAGTGAAATGTTACAGAGGACTTCATGTGATATAGGGTACATGGATATTTTCAGATTTTAAGAAAACAGGGAATGTTTGTAAAATTTATTTCACTAGTACAATAACTCTTGTAATACACACTCCAATCCAGAAGGTGGCAAAAGTAGAATGCAATTTCACTGAAGGGAGAGGAAAGGAAGGAGGAGGCGGAAGACAAAGAAGAATGCTCGAGAAGAATGCTCGATCTACACGTGGCTGACTCTCCCTTACTTGAGTCCATCGCGTCCATCCAAAGATTTTTTGCCAGTGACAGACCCATGCACCATATATCAAGCCTACAAGTGACATTTTTTTTTGGGGGGGGGGGGGGGGGGGTCTGCTGTAGTTTGGTGAGGTTTCCTTCTTTCGGTGAGGCGACCTCTGAAGCCACGTGGTACTCGTTTTCACATGGCTCAGTTCTTATGGCTCCTTCTCTCAGCTGCCGGTCTCATCACCTGCGATTGCAGTTCTCAAGGTGAGTAGCCTGACTGGATGTGCACCTTAAACAATGTCAGTCTAACACAACAGGCCTGTAATACATTCTCTTTCATATAGTAAACAGACCTGTCCGCGAATGAATGGCGGAATGCCGAGTGTTACAAATCCCAGTTACAAGACCTAATGTGAAGCTCAGAGCTCCAGCCCTTGACTATCATTGGTTGAGCTGCAAACAAAGGGTGGAGCCTCACTGCTTTACTTTGTGCTGCGGTTAAACAGTTAGTGTGTTAAGCACAAACTACCTGTTCCACACTGATCATGCAGTTGAATC
This sequence comes from Lates calcarifer, assembly GCF_001640805.2. Classification (NCBI taxonomy): domain Eukaryota; kingdom Metazoa; phylum Chordata; class Actinopteri; family Centropomidae; genus Lates; species Lates calcarifer. The sequence goes on from NC_066854.1 coordinate 10,726,521, forward strand.
TCAACCACCATCCAGATCAAAGTCACCTGACATGACCCCCTCTCTGGATTTTCAGGGTTACAGCTGTGGTTCTCTTCTTACTGGGGTACATTGCCATCGTATACTGAAACTAAACTTGTATGAAACTCAGAGCCTCAGTAACAGTGTGGTAAGATATTTGTAGTCTCTGACCCTGTTGATTCCTGTTGTGCTGTAGTTTCTGTGGTTTGGAAAGATTAATTTTACTGCATGTTTTTACCTTTGTACCTGTGCACATGGTTTTACTTTAGTAACTCTCTGGTTTTGTCAAACAACTGCATGTGGACACGCACAGTTATCGGTTTACCCCGCCCCACACCCCCACCACCCCTTGCTGTTTGCTGCACAGGAGGAGCACTTTGGCAATCATTGTGGTTTCCTGCTGTGTTCTTGCTATGTGCTACCCTAATGTAAAAATTCAGATTAAAACTTAAATCTGGAGTTTAATTATTATAAATTACTTTATTATTATTTGATTAGTTTAGGTCCATGGTTACAATTTATTTATTTTTGTGCAGCTTCACATACAGGTATGTATATGAGGAGTATAAATGGCAGTAGAACTCAGAAAATTCTCCAACAACTTTCAATATTACATCCACAGATGTTTGGGTGGGGTAAAGAGATGCAGATGTTTTTGTGACACAGATGGAAACTGTGTGTGTTACAGTCCTATGTTTGAAAAACAGTGTCACTGATGTTCTGCTTCTCTTTATTTTTAGAACCAAAAGAGCTGAAGGTGAGGCCTGGAGAAAGCGTGACACTGACATGTTTGAATCCCAAACACACTAAACCGCCAGCGTTCATGTGGAGCAGGCCTGACATGCAGTCACATGGTTATGTCTTCTTTTACCGACAAAGCTACTCAGTTGATTCCTTCCAGCATCCATCTTACTGTGGTCGCGTTGAGTTGAGAGATCCAGAGATGAAGCTTGGGGACGTTTCGGTGACCCTGAAGAACGTCACATTCAATGATACTGGAACATATCAATGTAAAATTATTGTCAGCTCAAGACGTAAAAAGAGAGACACACCTGAAGTCATCAGTGTCGTCAACCTGAAGGTTGAAGACCCAGGTGAGTTTGTGGAGTTCAGTGTGTCCTCTTTGTCTCTGGAACAGGTTAGTCAGGTGATTAGTGGAGTTTAAATCATCAGTGTAGAGTCAACCATCACTTTGTCTAACTAACTGTATCATGGTACAGAGATAACACAGAAAACAGTTTACAAAAATAACAAGAGAAAATAGAGAGGTGATGGAGCAGAGCAGTTTGTTTATAATAAATTAGAACCAGATTGCTGGTACAGCCTCCTCCACTGCTGCCCAGCTGACAGAGCTGTCAGCTGCCAATCAGGAGAGAGGATTTTCTACCTGAAATCTGAGCAGGACACACACTTTTTCTGACTGTGCAAAAACCTGATGTTTGATATAGTTATTGTCATCTTCACATTTTTGCATTTCTAGCTACAGTTATTATATTGGTATCAGGCCTGAAGTTCCTTTTCAGTGCATCTCTATATCAGAGTTCAGTAGATAATGTCTAACAGAAGTTTGAAGAGGAAATGCAACCAGTTGTGTTCTTTAGTTCTCACCTGCCTGACAGCTGATACCTAACATCTGGTTCTGCCCTACAGGTCCAGATGCAGGAAACACCAGGGGAGGAGGAGACAAGCAGGGAGAAGAAGATGGAGTCAGCAGAGGACATGTAGCACTGATAGCTTGTTTGATTCCGATTACTGCTATTGTTGTTTTGATGGTCTTCTATAGAAGACACATGGAGAAGAATGAATCCCAACCTATTCCTAGTGAAAATCTGTGAGATATCTGTAGAACAAACTCCTCTTCACTATCAGAACAGCTGAGTCAGTGCCTCGCTTTAAAAAGCTCCACCTCTAAAGACTAGCATTATTGTGTATTTTGCTGATGCTTGATCAGTAATATACACAGACAGTTTGACTTGAATTGGGGCCAAAAAACTCAGGGAACAAACTGCTATAATCTTTGCTACAGGTACTTTACTGTACACACAGAGAGCCAGGCTCAAATCAAAGTGAGCCTGGCTCTCTGTGTGTGGTCTCTCAGACATGCATCTGTGAGCTGTGTTGTTGTCTACATGGTTCAGACTCTGTCTCTCGGTCTGCAGTAGCACACTTCTTGTTGGCATTCACCTCCACAGACCGTCAGATTTGCTGAACTGACTACATTAACCTCTGCTGTAGCCATCAGACATGAACTTTCTTTCATTTGTAACACTGATCAGTATTTATCAGTTTTGTGCTGAAATTTTATACTTAAATGTGGGAGTTAAAGGATTTTTTTTTTTTTTTTTTTTTTTTTGGTTTCAAGGAACACGCATATGCACATTATTTTTTATTTTATTTTGTCATCATTTCAATTATATTCCCGTGAAAGAAAGCTGTTGTTTAAATGGTGGTAACCATTCACTTTATGTAAGCACTTCTAAGTTGTTACTGCCTCTGTTTTAATTACAAGCTCTCATGACTGATGTTTGTTTGTTGGCCGTTATAAACTATTTTCAAATAATACTAACAATATTAAATGCTTTAAACAAATGCTTAATTGTTGTTGCTGTTTTGTTCCACCTTTTCCTCTGAGACCCTCTGTCACATGGTTTAATATCTGTTTGACTGACTTTTATTTAAAAACCTGCCAACCCTTATTTTTTTCTGATACCACACACTCACACAAACACTTTCAGTGTATCCTTTAGGTCTAACAAACATGTATCTCCATCCCCATAAAACATTTGCAAATCCTTGTATTTGTTGGTTTTGTTTTGTTTTTTTTGTATTTCATCATTTTGAGTGACCAATTCTTTGTGTGGATTGCTGAAAGAGTACAATTTTTCCAGATATGATGTGAGCGAGTCTCTTCATTTACATCAAGCTGGTGCTGCACATGCTGTTCTCTTTTAGTTCCTCTGTGTAGTTGTAGTCTTTCCTAGCTTTGGAGGTGGAACTTTCAATTGGCTTTTGTGATCTGTGATGCTGAAGGTTTTTCCAATTGGATAAATCTGCCACATTGTCAAATATGTTGTTAAGATCTCGTCAAGCCTGATTCAGGCCGTCCATACGGAGGGGATGTGAGGTGGAAAGAAAGTGGTCTGGTTGAGATTTAATTGTTTGATGCGTGATTGCTCTCTGGTATTAAACCTTTCTATTGCTTGTACATTTATAAGGTGATTTTAGTTCACTTTACTGAGTTCTGCTGCATGAGGTCTGATACAGTTTTTCTAATGTAGAGTGTCATTTTGCTGTGATTGGATAGGGTATTAGAGAGATGACAGTGAACGCTCCAGAGCATCTGCTAGATGTCTCTTTCTTTGTTGTGTGTGTGTGTGTGAGTATGAGAGAGAGAGACGAAATACGCACACACACACACACACACACAGACAGATGATCTTAGTCATACAGGAGCAGGGTTACAGAGATATATGAAACTGTATTGGGAATACATTTGGAACGTGACTGTATGTACTGTGTGTGTTTGTGAACTCGATCTGACTCAACTATAATTACACTAAAACTCCTATGGGAGGTCCATTAATCTGTGTTCTCACAGACACACACGTACACAGAGAATCTCACTGTGTGTACACATTTCTACATGAAAGAAAAGAAAATATCAGTGAAAAGTATAAGGAATGTTCATGTTGATATTTTGTGGCGGTACACTGATTTGGCTCATTCTTGTGAAGAGCTGGGATGAATCTCAGCCATCATCAATGTAAAGAGGTCATGTGAGATGATGATGCTGCGTCAGAGCTTTGTGGTTATCTGACAATAATACACACTCTCTACCTCAGTGGTTACTGATGTTTTAGCTGGGAAGTTTGTGTGAATGTCTCCTCTCTATACCTGGGTCCAGACCTCTAAATATGACTGTGCAGGTACTGAGTTGAAAGAAAAAGCAATTAATGCTTAATTTATCCTCCCAAATTACTGAGACGTAGTCTGCATGAAGCTGATAACTTCTAAACATTTTGCAGATTGTTTAATTTGAACCAGAAAAAAGCAAATATTAGAGAAACATCTCAACAAAGATTTTACATTTGTGTAGCAGAGCAGTGTTTTTCTTCTCCCCTGTCCCATTAATCATCTTGTGACCCCTCAGGTTTTCCTCATGACCCCTCAGAGGGGTCTTGACCCACAGGTTAGTGGTCTCTGTTTTAGCCAGTCGGTGTCACGTCTGTTCTGCTTTTCAACACAGTAACGACTGACCTTACAGCCAGGTCATGAGAGCATTGTCTCTGACATACTGTTCCTCTCCTCTGTTCTGTTTTGGATGTGTTTGCTGTAAACAGAAAAATGGTTGAATACTTGGTTGCCAGATTCAACCAGAGTATTCAGGGATTGTAGATAAAGTTTTGTATCACAGCAGTTTTCTGAGTTTCAACTGCTGCGTTCACGTCCTCCTCAGGGTTGGGAAGTCGTTCTTATGACTTCTGTGTATTCATGTATTTTTAATGTGGAATGTGGAAACATGGATGCTACAGAGAAGATGTGCTGTATTTTATCGCTCAGTGTTTAAACATCACTGTGACAGCTGTTTGATGCTATATGTGGTATGCAATACATTACTTTACACTACCTTACCATCAACCAAACATTTACTTCTGTCTGCCATGTTTCTACATATATGACGCTGACAACTTGGCAAGTTTTGAACCTAATCCTAAACAGTTTATATCAGCTTCTCTTTTATTTTCCTATTCTGCTGTTCACTTTCCAATAAACTGACACAGTGTGTCTGTCGTATGAGCAGTAGTGCAGTCTGTAAAAATGTGTGATATCTGCTGTGGAAAAATGAGCTGATGTAAATTGCATTTTTCCAATAAAATGACATAAAAGATTCTGTGTATTTTCCCGTCAGAAAATTACGCCCGCTCCCTCGTGGGAAAATCAGCATCGTCATTGTGGTCATCAGGAAGTCAGTGAGCGGTTATGACAAACATATGAGTGTAAATGTGAGTGCATACCTAGGCTACATTTTTAATGAATATGTTTTATTTATCAGCTCCAGAGGTCACTGCTAATATTTGGCCACTGGTGACACACCAAAGGCGTGTTACCATGAGAACCACTCAGTGCCACTTCCTGTCTCCTTGCCATGGGGGAAAAAAGAGAAATAGGAATTAAAGCAAGAAGGGTGTGGGCACCCTGATGAGTCAAAATGAGACAGTTGGATTTATTTAGAAAATTATTGTTGAGTTGTGTGTGTTCTGATGAAGCTCTGACAGACTGAAAGCTCACAAATAAGGTGAAATCACTGTATGGATCTAAGTGTGCGGAGATCTTTTTCTACCAAAAAATTACAACAAAAATGTCAGAGCTGTATGCTAATTTTGATATTACATGCTAATTGAATGCAGTACATACATGTTGATTTTAAGAAAGCTTAACAACATTTGTTGTATGAGCACAGGAATAAAGATGTGACGTTTAGCCTGCAAGCATATGGGGCTTATGGTAAATGATGTTCGTTAATGACTGCTAAAAACTAAAATATTGAATTAACAATATTTCTGAGGGTCCGTCCTTATCGTAACTAATGAATTGAGTCACACAACACACTGTAGAGAGAGGTGCTGTTCTGAGGCTTGATTCTTAATTATTAGCGTTGTTCCAAAGGTAACTGGGATTTTCTTCCTTCTGAAGTAAAACCTGAAATTTCTGGTTTCGCTTCCACTCTTTAACACTGTGTATGAAATCACTCCCTTATTCACTCTTTCACTCCTACCTGTATAATAGACAGTAGTCCAGTCTAGTGTAAGCTGAGTAACTGGCAGCTGTGGAATTGTATATGGTTATTTTCACATCAATAAAATATGTTGGATTACATTGTGGGATTGGTAGCAGAAAATAGTGTACTGTAGACAGTGTTATTTGTTTGTTTGTTATCAGTGGTGTTACATCACACAGCCAAGGCCATGTATTTAATGAATGAGTCCAGTAATTAATATTACACTAATAACTGGAGGAGACACTTTAGGATCTGTGTGATTCAGCTCAGCAGGCGATTGATTGATCACATCTTGTGTGCTGTGAGTAATCAGAGCAACACAACGCAATGTTGGGAAAAGTCAAGACAAACAATCCAGTCAGTCACAACTGCTCTGCAGGAAACTTCAAGTGATTGGCAGTTGTCATTTAAGATACACACCTGGTTAATGTTAAGAGGTGATAATGTTCACTCATTACGTCTTATTAAATGTGTCCGTAGGACTGAGGATGTAACTCGCTCCTCCCTCCTTCAGTTTTATGTAAAGCCTTCTCTGCATCAGACATTCTGACCTCTCATAGTAGGAAAAACACACGTGTCACTGGTAACATTAACGATGGCTCTGTTCTGCAGGTGTGTAAACTGTGATAGTGACAGTGAGCCAGCATGCACAGTACCAGGACCGTTAAACTGAAGCATAAAATAATTATTTTACTTTATTACTGTTGACTGTTCATAGTTCATGAAGTTTGATGACCTCAGCCTAACACTGCCTAACATCATCCTGAGCAGAAATCTGATTAAGAATACCTGTGTGGCTGCACAGGCTCTTTACTAACTGATTTACTTTGTTTCGTTGTAACATAGAAAAAGAAACAGAACAGATGACTGCTGCTGTTTAGGATCAAAGATATTGACTATAGATTTTGGAGGCTTCACATCATCTGCTGTATACAGTCAGCCAATAGGGGGAGCTAACAGCATTGCTGAGTCTAATGTACTACCTACTATATAGGTATCTGTTTGTGTGATTGTGACTACTGTTTTTGTTTCTTTTTCTCATTTTCATGTCATGTCGAAATATGAAAGACTGAGAACAATCATGATCTTATGAAATGATGTGTCTCTCACTTTAAGGGAAGGATTGCATGACTGTTTTACAACGTAAGTCGGAACATTACCACTGCTCTCAGATTAGGAAATACTCACATTTTTGAAATTCAACTATTTTACCAAAAAAGTCAACGATTTACATTGTCAGATAATCAGTAATTTTTCAAATGAAGGACAGTCACAGACACTTTTTACAGTGGAACTCCAAACACACAGTACATTAGTGCCTCTTTTAAAAATAGGTGGCCTCTGAAGAGTCATATCGAGAGTCATAAACACCTTAAAGACATGCAATTATGCAGATAGTGCTGCTTAGAGTAACACACACAGCAATGAATGTTTTGCTTCTGTGGTTAATACTGCATCATCAAATTCAAGTGAAACAAAGACTTTCAGACAGTCACGTACTGGTTCAAGTAAAAATGTACGTGTGTGTTCCTGTGTGTGTGTGTGTCCATGTGTTAGTGAGTGTATTAATATATTCAGTGTAAGACTGAGACAGAATTACCCGTGTCTTTGCGCATTGTAGCAGCTTGTTTGTGCAGTTTGAAATGGACGAGAGAAATGCTATGTGTGTGTCAGTGAGAGAAAAAGAGAGAGAGACGTTTCGGAGAGAGACACTAAGAGGCTTTTATTGGGTTTGTCGTTCAATTCTGGGAAGAGAAACACAATAGCTTGCCATAAAGGAGTAGATGTCAGGAAATAAGGTGTTTTTGTGCGCGTGTGGCAAGTAGGAGAGAAGATGGCAGACAGTAACATGGCTCAGGGACAAATCCTCTCTCACTTTTACAGGATTTGATGCATTCTTCTTCTTCTTTTCGTAATATTACAAACAAAATCAGGGCTGCTCATGCTGCACTATGGGCTGCCAGTTCAAACACCAGAATCTGGAACAGCAAGAAAAATACACACTCTCTAGTAGTGCATGCAGTATTCTTCACTACCATTTGGTAAACCACACTGTGGGTTGTGATATCTTTTCTAAAAAGTTGTTGTGCTGAAATGAGGTTATTTCTACACTTCTTTGAAGTGTGTTTGAGTCAAACAAATTTCTTATGAGAATTTCGATTTTCATGCATTTCATACATACTTTTTCAGACTTCCTTTTAGCAGGAAAAAACACCTCGGCATATCTCATGTCTATGATTTTCAGCAATTTATTAATTTTCACTTTACTGAATGTACTGATGTTACTGAACCCTGTCCATTATAAAGTCAAAATGGGCCAAAATCCCCATTTATGATAAAGATAGAAGTGGTAACAATGTTTAGTATTCCTCTTTCAACAACTTTTCTCATTGTAAAGTGTTGACAACATGATATAACATATTGTTCTTGGTAGCATAGTTTAACAGAAAACCACAGAAAAAGAACACATTAACCTAAGGATCTGCTTTTACTCTGATCTACTTTTGCAAAGATCGCTCTGCATATTATGTCTCCTGCCAGGCTTGAAACTCTCCCCCGGAGGTCCTGTTCTGTGAGTGCATCAAGCATCATCTGACAAAGTGCTGGAAGAGGAAGACGTTTGAAGCCAGACGTTTGAAGGTGGGAGGTGGGGAAGGTGGGAGTGACGATTGTGTTGGTGTGGCCAAAAAACTTGCTGTAAAAACATGCTGTGAGCAAACGGGCGTTGATGTGGGCATGTTGATGAAGATGCTTACAGCTTTCGACCCTGGTGCTGCTTCTGCTCCATGGTAAAATCATAAATGGTGACAAAAATGCATATATACAGGACCCGATGTTGATCGCTAAACACTGACTCACGAAAATTATTGCTTGCACTGCATATGCATGCTCTATTCATTCACCAGTCTCTGAACCAGTCTTTTGATTGCAGCTTGTGAAAAGACTAATAATGAAAAAATGTCACATGTATGCAAATTATTGAAAGTCTCCTTTGGGTTTTTAGCTGCTATTGGACTAAAAATTACTTTTGATATCATCTACAAGGACTCATAAAAAAAGGCACCACGTTTTTTCACTGTTTCCTGTCATTTTATAGACCAAACAATCAGTTAATTGAGAAATGGTCTGCACATCAGTCAATAATGAAGATAACTATAGCCTTTGACCATATGAAACACATTCCACTTCTAAATAAAACTGTATACATTTTCTTTGCCTTCCCTCTTGCTGCTGCGTTTTAGTCTGAGACAGATCTATGACAGACAGTGATTGTATTCACAATATTAATGGTGCTTACAAACACAGGTTTGCATGAAGTGGTGAAAAAGGTGAAATCTCATCTCTGTTGCTCATTGTCAGCCACAATACAAAGAACTTCCCTCCCCCCTCCAGCTCCTGGCAGCCGCACAATGCAACACCTTTTAGCACCTATTGGAATGGTTAACAAAAGCTGTGTGAGTGTTGGTACAGATTTTGGACAGACAGTGTGTGTTAGTGACACACAGAGGAAGATAAAGTCTGGCTGACAAATACTCTCTTTCATTCACTGTGATTTTCTGCCTGAAGTACAGCCAAGTACAGAAAACTAAAAGTTTTGTTTTCCTTCTCCTGACAGTTCAAACAAGGAAAAGTCAGGATTCATGCTGCAGTATTTTCATAAGCCTTTCATGCAGGCCAAGCATGCCTAAAATTAGCATTAACAGCAAACGTTTAGCCTGAAATTCAGTGTCAAAGGAATGTGGCAGCTGTTTTATTTCATTAGAAAATCCCAGCTGATGGAGTTCTGGGATTATTATGATGACAGAGTCATGAGTTATGCTTATAGCACATGTATGTTTGAATTTAAGAACCGTTAGCTTCCTATCCCAGTCAAAACTCAGAGAACGATTACATCATTAGATCTTAGTACCATTAACTACAGGTGTAACAATTCTGAAACTGAGATGGAGACTAACGATACAAATGTCCACAATTTTGTATCGCGACGTGAATTTTGCTAACGATTTAACATTTGGGGGAAAAAAACTGGCGATGGATCACTACTTGATTGATGATTGATGATTGACTACTTAACATATAAAATATATGTAACGATATGACGATAAGTTGTGGTCCGTTTGTGCTTTCTTTGTTTCCCACTATCACTCAGTCATTGGCTGCTAAACCACAATCCCTGTATGTGTGTGAGTGCCTGCGCACGTTAGCATTTTGCATTTCACCTGGGACTGTCTGTCTTCGGCTATTTTTTGTGTGCATTTCCTCTTAAACCACAGATTTCCAGCCTAAGAGACTATAGTTAAACAAAGGGAAGCAGGAAATTGTCATCACATTGCCATGACAACACACTAAGGGAGAGGTCACCGAGGGACACGCAGTCTGAACGTGTGCATGTTGTGTTTGTCTCCATATGTTGGTAGTTTGGTTTTTCAGTTATGCTTTAATTGAGATGTAATTGCTGGAACATTTCCATTCAAGGAAGTGCAACATTCTTATGCAGACTGTAAGGTCCAGTTTAGACTGCATGAATTCAGCCCAATCGTGACACAGTGTCCAGTCAGGCCTGAATACAAATGTGACAAGGCACGTTCACTGTTCCCATGACGTAATCAGAGAACAGCGATGTGGCATCTGGGACACCCAATGATACCTCAACAAAAAGTCTAACATGTCAGACTTTGAAGAATGTGACATCCTTCATGCTGTCCAATAAGATGACAGAGTGCTCTCTGGCATAAACATTGTCACCTGTTGGCTGATTGGTTGATGATTGGTTGGGGTGAAACTTGTGGTGTTGCCAGTCTCTTAAACAAGAATTTATGGCACCATGATTGAATGACCATCATGACAGACAAAATATCATCCACTTACTATCAGAGTGGATGGTAGGTGAACAAAGTGCAGGTCATAGACATCAGAGATCTTTAGCATCAAAGCACTTTGGTGAAGGCTAAGGAAAAATTGTGGGTTTCTTATAAAAATCATCGAAGTTGTCTCATCCTTGAAGCCACTGTTGACTCTGTCAGTGTTGCAAGTTCCCTAAACATAATGACAAAAATACTACTCATGCTTTGGTTGCTATGAGCAGATATTGTATTGCAACATCAGATATTATTGGAAACAAATGAAATACACTGATCAACCACAACAATAAAACTACTGACAGGTGAAGTGACTAATATTGACCATTTCATTACAATACAATGTTCTGCTGGGAAACCGTGGATCCTGACATTCATGTTGAGGTTACTTGGACACGTACCATCCACCTAAACATGTTGTGGTTGACTGGTGTATGTTAAACATTTTGCAAATGCATTCAGTATGAGCATTTTGTCATTTAGTGGAAATGTCCTCTTCATATTGATAAAAAACATTGTTCAGGCAGCATCATGCCTCTAAGCCTATTTACTGTTGCAGATTAGTCATGTGCACCTAATGTCTAATGTCTATGTGACAGGGTTGTATTTATCGTACATCCTCAAAAGTCCCTCTACTCTTAGCTGAAACTACAGTATGAGAAGCTTTCAGACCAAAACCTTGAATGATGGATGACTGACTTTTATTGGAGTTCCTCTGGGTTCCTCCTTTCATCTCATTCCTCTTTTATTTCTCTTCTGTAAATGACTGCTTCATTGAAGGGCTCATTTGGTTTTAAGAATGTTTTTTATTGTCTATACATCAAGTCTGAAGAAGTGGGGAAGGTGAGCTAAGCTCAGTTGCTGTAAAACTCTGTGATGTAAACCTTTTAAATTCTCCAAACATGTATTGACGTATGATGTATTTTTCCTTCAGGAGCAGAGATGCCCGATTTCTGCAGAGCTGTTGTTGCTGTTTGAGAGTCACAGAGAGGTGAAGCGTCTACAGACTCTGACCTGCTGCCTCTGTTCTGGGTTTGATACTATGTAATGAGTCTGTCCTGATGAAGTATACCTAACCTTTGAACTTGCTGTGGAGGGAATTGGAGTATCCCAAAAACTAAAGGTCAAAGTGATATCATCTAGCAATTATGGTGTTTGTTATGGTGTATGTGTTTTTCTCGTGGTGGTTTTTCAAGTTCATTTCTCCATGACTGATGTTGCTCCCTCAGCTACAATAACACTATATGAGGGGCAAAAGATTGAAATCTCTCCGACATGGAGTTTTCCAAATTCAGCATGGATTCAACAGCACATTTTTATTGCAAACTAATTACAAAACAGGGAGGACGAGACCCAGAGAGAGGAAGAGCAGAGGTCAGCATTCCTGCCGGTCCTCAGAGACTCGCAGCAGAGAGAGCCCAGGCATCATGAAGCTGCAGAAAGCACACAGTGTCCCACTTAAAACAAGAAATGGTCGACTCAGTGATCAGAGCTGCCCTGTTTTAATACAGCTTGAACACATGGTATGTAAAATTTACAAAGCAGTTACATGCATTTAAAAGATGTCTGCATTTTTGGATGACAGTACAAAGAATGGAGTGAGTGGTTTTTGTATAAATTTGGTTTGGCAAGAGAGTCAGTAGATTGTTAAAGCAGACCTTCATTTAGAGCTCAGTGTTTTTGAAGCAAAATTCAGGATGTCATTGAAGCTGAAGGTAGAAATCACCCAACTGTTCTGTGTCAGTGGTAGTCATGGTCATCCATTGGCTGATGTAGGCTCACTGCAGTTTCACTGACTGTGAAAGCATCATTGGTGAAACTTGGCCGACGCGTACGTGAACGTCAAAGTTATTCAGCCTCAAAACACTTGTGTGAAATTAGTTATGACACATGCTTTTTCGATAACAGTAAATTTATAATCAGTTTATGCAATTCACCAAGTTTTCTTGCATTGTAAAGAGATGAAATACATCATTTAATAAAAGTCTGACGCACATGAAATGGCAGGAGGAATTTTGGCCTTAAACACATACAAAGAGAGCAGCCAGAGCTGCAGGCAGACTCTCCACCTGGACTGACTCTACAGTTTATCATCACTCCTGTGTAGGCAGGTTGCTTGGTCTTTAGCAGCAGTGGATCTCTTTCATCATCAAGTTTAGTCTGAGCAGCTGATAACGCCACAACCCTGCCAATCAATTTTTATTTTATTATATTTGATGTATAAATATACATGTGCACAAAACCCATGCATGGTATTTATTAAAGCAGACTGTGTGGAAATTTGCACAAATATTGCTCTTCTAGATTTTTAACCAAATTTCAGTGCATACAGTGATTGTAAAATGTCAGTCAAAGGCACATTAAGACATTATTTCGATTTTCTATCTCTGTACTTGCTTATGTTTTTTCTTGATACAGTTATATAAATAGCTGCAGCAGTGTGTGCTGGTTGCATCTGTTGTGGCATTGTTGGAAAACCTCATTGCTGTTGCACAATCAGTGAGAGTGCCCTTTTTCTTCTTCTTCTTCACCATTCTTCCCACTGACAGGTCCAAAGACTGCTGCAGCAGGCAGACATACTGACGCCATTTCTATTTCCCTGTTTGTGGCTAACGTAGGAGTGGAAATGAGACGAGTGCATGTGCTCCCAGTTCCATAATGATCGAGATTTATATACGTTTCTGTCCTTGTGCATACACATACAGTTTTATACATCTGACTCCTGATGTTTCTGGTACAGTGGGAGTACTGCACTGTACTCCTGAAGAATAATAATTAAGGTCATTAGTCTCTGAGATCTGGTTGTCAAAATTTTTGATCCTCTTCCAAAACAATTTTTACCCAATGATGAATTGTCCAAACATGAGTTGCGTCAGTTGGGTCAGCATGCAGCATGCAGTTTTTGAGTCAGAATCTGACATCTGTCGACCTTCCTCTAATGTTTCATAGAGGTTTCATTAATTACAATCTGACAGTTTGAAGTATTTAAAGCGGTGTGTTGGTGAGAGAGCGTTCACATCATGATGACGTTTGTTGTTAGCATAAAGAGGTGTCTGTTTGCCATTAAGTTTACGTGTATGTATCATTTTCTAAAGAAGTGATGACAATGATCGCGAAAATATCAGTGATGATGTCACAGGAAGTTTCACCAGGATTAACATTTTTCTTCAACGTCAACATTTCATCAGATGGGTGACTACAGTACGTTTCTGGTTATTGTGGCGTCCATGTGTTCTAGCTGCTCCACAGAGTACAGTAACTTGTAGATGAAGTATCCACTGCAGTATACAATACTGAATATGGAGTGTGAGGTATCAGTATGTTCACATAAATGTTATTAATTCAAAATGAGTGTGATTTCCAAAACATCAATAAGCATTTATTAGTGGATAGTTTATTTTGTTGTCATTAGAACACTCACTTTTTCCACACAAATCTAATTAGCACAATTCAGAAATGGCATGTAATGTTGTTTGAATTAGTTCAATGATTTTGTTGTCTGCAGTGAAGAATGAGAATGAGAAAGTACTTTTACTTTTAAATACTTGCACACTTTTGGAGAAGCAGTAAGGTTGAAAAGCTTCTTGACATATCATACTATGTTCTCTGATGTATATAAAGCCTGAATGGAAACAGCCACAGTCTAAAGCAGCACATCAGGTTTCAGTTATCTGCTGGTCTTTGGAGGATGTGTCAGTTGGAAAAATGTAAATTCCTTTTTTTTTTAACAGAACATAAAATCCTGCTGAGCGGTAAACACCAAACCACAGACATCAACAGTATTTATCTTTATTGCAAGTTATTAAAGCAGCATTACTGTAATGTACCAGATGTCTACACACACACCCTCCTTCTGTAGTCAGCATTTGTCAGCATTTAATATCTGCTGCCTATAAGAGGTTTTTCTGCATCAATATGGAGACAGGTTTGCTTATTCTAACAAAATCAACCTTTTCATATCGTTATATGCATTGTGTGTTTATACACACAGTGTGCTCTGTGTGTGTGTTGGTGTGTTAAGGTCACTCACAGCTTAATTTAGAACTTCCCTACAGTATATGAACCTAAAGTTGAGAAAACATCCTCCTCTCTGTGCCTCTCTCTGTCTCCACATGTACGACTTGGTAAACATCCTCCTCTCTCTCTGTTCCTTAGGAATGTCCTACAGCGTTTATGTTTTTGATGAGAGAGACTGTGTGTGTGTGTGTGTGTGTGTGTGTGTGTGTGTGTGTGTGTGTTTGTGTGTGCACGATAAGCCCAGACAACTTGGTCTTGTCAGAACCATGTATGTGCGGTAACTTCTTTTGTGTTTAATGACGTCAGAGCTCTCATCTCTCTTTTGTTTCTACATTCCTATTCAACCTCACACAAACACACACACATGCTCTGTTGGTACAGTGTTGTGTTTCAGCATGTCATGTTTAGGCTGTGGTGCACAGTGTGTGACAGAATCTTTTATTTCTGGTATAAATGGTTGAATATTATTTGTCCCCATCAGTGGGTTAAATCAGTGTGACAGTATTAAGATGCGTTCAGTGATCCAATCTGAGCAACAGTGTGCATGGTTGCTGGCACACCCTTGTACCTGCTTTTTCTCTTGCTATTGCAAAGTTGCTGGAAACTTACTGTATTTATCTATGGTTGTTAGAATCACCTGCAGTCTGGGCAGGTATGATAAGTCGCTAAAGTCAAAGACTGTTTGCCCTTTGTTCAGATCAGAGCTGCAGAGTCTGAATGATTCAGAAGGTCTGGAACATGCTTTATTTGAAGCACACTGACTCTGTCATTGGCTCTCTGTTCTCTCAGCACATGACTGATGGTTTGGTTTGATGACTGCAGGTTGATACTTTGGTCTGACACTGAAAGGTGTTATTTCTTGCCTTTTGTGAGCATGACTGCAACACATAAAGATGGAGGATAGTGTTTTAGTGGTGTAATTGCAGAGACACAGACACACCAGAATGTCAGTGCAGCAGAATAAACGCTGACAACAGCGTAGGCCACTTTTGTGGGTTATGGTGTAGGCTCTGTGTTGCTCCAATGCACAAGTGTAACAAAATCTCCCACAGCACCCCTAAAATCCCCCAAACGCCCATTAAAAACCTCCTGGAGGACTAGTAGGACTTCTTAAAGCACCACTGAAACCTCATCAATGGCCACTACAACCTCCTAACATTGCCATGAACCTTCGAAAGGACCTCTAGAACTTTATCATTGACCACTAAAACTCCCAAAACTACACCACATATAGACCCCTCTCAATGATCATTAGAACATCCAAAACCTCTGGAGTTGACTGAATACTGACCCATTCACTTGGAAGGCCACTGATGTATAAATATGTCACTGGAATGGGTCATTAGTTGGGGTGAAAGGTTAAGCTGAAAGCTGTGGGTATGAAGGCTGAGGGTGATGAGGGCGGTGGATCAATTTAAGTGTAGATTGATGCAAATCCTCTGCAGGCTGTTAGCACTCAATATCATTGTCATCTATGTCTTATTGAAGCATTGGATTCTAGTTCTACCATCAGTCTTCATCACTCACTGTTTGTAGACGTTTATACCAATACACTGGATCTTCTTTAGAGTCTGACTGTAACCTACCAACTGTTAATGAAACAAAACAGGTCTATCCAGTGTGCAGGCACATACAACAGATTAAATAGCTCCCATGTGGTGACTGCACAGGTCAGCTACATACATTAAACATGTGATGTATTTATGAATGGTGAATGATGAATGGGGGTGTGAGGGGAGAAGTGAATAGATCAGGAGATTTCTCTATTCTGGTCACTGTTCAAGAATTATGTGGGAATAAGAATCTGTTAGCAGGATAAATGGTTGGTGTGTGTGTGTGTGTTATTGATCAAGGAGCAAGTCAGCTGATGTACGAGCAGATGCTTCATCCCATTTAGGCTTTTGCTTCACTGTGTCCTTGAGAAAGGGTACACACACACACACACACACACACACACACACAGACACAGCAGAGTTGATTTAGTGGTTGTAGTAAAGTGGGGCAGATAAATCAGGTGAATGTGGCAGCTGCATGGTTTGGTTTGAAGCATTTGTATGAATCATTTTTTAAAAACTTCGGTTGATTTATGGCTTCTTAATATAGTGTGTATAACCAACAGAAAACCAGCCTCAGTAACAGCATTGTTTGTACTGGCTGAAGTGAGTCCTGTGAAACCATCAGTGTTCTCTCTGCTGATGTTTTGTGGTATTGATTGGTTTGGCAGAACAATATACGATTCCTTTTTTTCTGAGGAGAAAGGAAGTAGAGAGACTTTCTATGTGATGTAAAATAATTTCAGAACGGAACTGTGGCTGAATATCATCTGCTCTTATAAAGAACTGAGACATTTACAGAAGTAATGCAGTGCTGGCAGAAATGATATGGCACTCAGCCAGTAATCTTTGTAGTATTAAAGCAAATAAAATGTAAAGCTTGTAATTATCTCTCACCTCCTCTAGGTTATGATAAACTATTACAAAACTGCAATAGGAAAAAAAAAAAAATCAGTGATGTCAGCAAATCACTGAAACAGAAACTTGCAGCAGCTTGAAGACAGTTGACTTTTTCCTACTGGTTGGGACTTGTTTGAATTATTATGTAACATTGTAGCTGTGACGTGATTCCATACTGCACACTAACCCTATATATTCATACTAATTGTTATAGTGCACAGTTCACACAAACTGTGACTTTAGACTGTCTCTGCTGGTGAAACCTCACAGGAAAAGCCAGTGGTTTTCCAAATGTTTGATATTTTTTCTTTTTCTTCCTCAGATCATCTTCCAGCTTCTTCACCTGTGTGTCTGGTTCTCTGTCTGCATGAAGTTGAGCAGTCAGAGCAACAGCGAGAAACAAAACAAGTCAAAGCAAGAAATCAACACAGGTACCCACCCTAACACCTTGTGTGACTGATTATGGTTAACACCCACAGCATTCACTTGCATTAGGAAGGATCAACAGATAAGCACAATGCTAACTTGTACATGACACATGGAAACTACCACTACTACTGCTTGTACTACAACTAGTACTTACTGTATCACTACTGCTAAAACTACTGCCTCTGCAGCAGCTGCTAGCACAGCCTCAGTCATAGCATTACTGCAGCAGAGTCAAGACAACGTGCACTTTCATTTGTCATGTGAGCTATTTATCATGTCTTGTGTTTTTCTGAAGTAGCAAATTCACATGTGGTTTCTCACATAGTGTGCTGTAACCACAGTTCAGCATGCATTTGTCTTGTGACGGTTTAGAATTGTAAACATAGTTGCATCAGTTCCTCTTCAGCATTAGCTCCACTGTGTGTGAGTGAAAAGCCAAAATGACTTCTCTCTGAACTGAAAATACAGACTGTCTGATCTTTGTTGAAAACCATCAAAGTCAGTGGATGTCTGATTGAGCTGATGTGCAGATAGAGCAGGTCATTGGGTATGTTAATGATGTTCGTATGAAAAATTGCCTTAAAGCAACAAAATGTAACTTGCAGCCATGAATGGTAATGAATTCTGTTGAGTCTGAGTGGTTAGATTGTTGTGATGTGCAGAAAACAAAGCCTATCAGTCTGTTGGCCAGAGCTCCAACTGCGTAGGCCCACTTACTGAACTAAAACGCACCCATACCCATGATCTTAACCTGCAGGTCCTTTAAAACAGTGATTCCCAACAAGGGGTACTTGTATCCCAAGGGATCCTTCTGTAATTGCAGTGTGTGTGTGTGTGTGTGTGTGTGTGTGTGTGTGTGTGTGTGTGTGTGTGTGTGGAAAGACTGTGGAGCAGCTTAGGCAATTTGAAATAATGGAAACAAACAGTTTTAACTGCTCTTCAGGCCGTTTTAAAGACAAATCTCCGACTGCACTTAAGTTTATTAAAAAAGTCACGTTCAGTTTCTCTACTCAGCAGTTAAAGGCTGTAGGATTAATGGGCTGACCTCAGAAATGACTCATCGGTTGGTACTTCACAGCTGCAGTTGTTAGCAGCCTAGTTGCACTTTCTCAGAACTTATGCAACGTTTAATGAATTCCAGGAAGTGTTGTTATGAACTGAAACTTGACTTTAGTAATACCAAGTGCTTTCTAGAAATTAATTAATTAAATTCGTTCTGCCTGTGAATTAACCTTTTCTTTACTGGGCAGTTGCAGTTGCAGATATTAGTTGTTTTAAAAATTCAGGTTTTTTTTTTTTTGTTAAAATATGCTGAGACTTAATATTTTACAAATATCTATAAGTATAGACCAATGAGCTGCTTCAGGCTGTGTTTCCAGAAGCGCTGCTTTCTGCCATATCATCCGGAAACACAGAGGATGAGGGTGTAAGGGAGTGGAGACATGGCAGAAAAGGAGAGATAAGGAGAGGTCCATCAAAATTTATGGATGATGGGGTCAGAGGAAAAAGGAGTTTGACATGAGACGTGATCAGAGGAAGGTAGATGTAGATTATCAGTGGAGAGCAGAGGAAATAGTTTGAAGGGAGTGGATAAATAGAGATAAAATGATACTTCCATGTTTATATATAGTTTAGGGCACCCAAAGGAGTAAAATAACATTTTTACTCCTAGTTTGAGCACTTCCATGTTCCGTTTTTGATTTGTAGCAGCAGTTTTATGTTACTGTCACTGCAGGGTCTCCTCTGTAGTGTTGTTGACACAATCCCCTGCACACTCACACACGCACAAAACACACAGTTTGCTTTAGCTCAGATAACTGCAACAGACTGATTCTGATAGCAGAGAAACTGACTTCTTCTGAAGAATAAGACAAACAAGAAGCATCCACATGTTAAGCATTTATTTACCTCTAATAAAAAAGTCAACATGAATTTGTTGTTAAAATCCAGCAGTGCATTTTCTGCAGCAGCAGCACAGAAGTAGCCTGGACGTCCTCCAGGAAGATCCAGGGGCATTTCCAGGCCAAATGACACTTAAAATCCCTCCAGCATGTTGTGGCTATAGTCCAATTTAACCTTGTTCACACTTGGCATTAACACAAGTCTTGGGTGGTGCGATCACAAGGGAACAGCTCTAAGTAAATGAGTTCACACCTAGCTTTAGATAGCATCTCCACATACATCTTGAGTAAAAACTTGTCAGATCTCACTTCCCCGTTCTATATGCAGATAATTTCTCTGTATTATTTCTGTTCCCGAAGAGCAAATGTGTTATTTTTAATAGATGGGCGGCAAAAATGCATTTCCTGCCCTTAGTCTGCTGGAAATTAAAAGAAGAAGCAGAAATGAGCAGATACTTCCACTTAGGCAGAGAATGGCAGTTGAATAGGAGCTCCTTCAGTGTGGCTCAGGACTTTCACTTCCACACTGCTAAGACAATGTGGCCATATGTGGCTCAGACCACTACTGAATGTGGTCTGAGTGATCAGATCTCAGTACATCTTGGGTAAATTCTCACCTGTGCTGAGCTGTGTGATCAGATCATCCAAGATGCAGATTAATGCCAGGTGTGAAAAGGACCTTAGTCCTGTAATAAATACTGCTTTCAAATACTTTAACATTTAAATTGTTTAGTTTTCAGTATTGTTGATTAAAACCTATGGTCATTTCCGAGGCTATAGTTTGTGATGTTTAGTGTAGTTTGCAATATATTATAGGGTATTTCTAATATTTTGCTCTACCACATGTTGTATCTAAATTACATGGACCCAGAATTAGAACAGCTTTTAGTCTAACATAGTCCAGAGTAGCACGACAACAAAGAACAGCCCTAAAATGCCATAGAAACGGGTCAATTGAAATAAGCAGGTGAGTGTGTCGCTCAGTGTGGGTTCCAGGGGTTGCGAATGTTAAATGTTATTAATACAGCCTGAACCAGGAAGGATATGTCTGTTATGACTGAACAAATCACCACACGCAAGTTGGTGCACTGCTCTGCTAGAACTTATGATGTGCCGTCTGTCTTTGTAAAAACATCAACTGCACACAACACAAAATGAATTGTTCTGAGGAGAGAAGGATTAAAATCAAACCTCTGCTGCCTGATGGAGGCCACTGTAGACATGACTTTCCCTCCTGTAAAAGATGCTGTAATCAAAACACTATATTGTAACAGGGACAATGAACAGCCAATAAGATCAATAGTGCATGTTTAATAGCTCAGGGGTCATTTGTGTAGTACTCATTTATTATGGACTGAGTTCAGCACATTGTCCTAAAATCCAAAGACCATGCACTGTGCATTAAAAGAGAAGGACATGTCTAAGGATGATGAGGCACACGAGGTCTGACAGAAGCACTGTGGCAAATGGTAATGACACAGCCTTACCCTCACATTTATCAAACTGTTTGCTGAAGCCAATAACAGCTTGAACCACTGACACATAATCTTTTGACTGATGCATTATGGGTCTTTTGAGGAGCGTAATCTCCATATAATTCACCTGCACAAAACCTGATTTGTTTGACAGAATCTAAAATCATTTGACTCTCTGTTTCATGACTGTGGTGTCAGATTTCTTAGAGCAGCAGCTGGTGGAGTCTTGCTTTCTGCTTTTCAGGAGGAAATTTGATGAATTCAAATTGAACAGGCTGAGGTCACAAGACGAAATATCATAGGTTTTATGGTAGACTCACAGGCCTCATTGACCTTCACTTTATTGATCCACAGGAAGCCACCATCCAGAAAGCTTTCTGTTTTAAAGAATTGTCTCCAAACAAAGTCCACACCACCATTCGACCAACGACAGGATCAACCAAACTGCACAGTCAGTGAAAATGTTCCCTTCAGAATGAAATTTGAAAAGATTTCTCACAAAGAATGAACCTCAGGGTGGAATATATCATTTAAATAACCACCTTATCATTGATGGTTACAACAACAAACAGAGAAGAAACATTACACATGACAGAAATAGAAATACTCATTGTAAGTCATGAGATAGTGAGTCATACTTATGAGATATTACATCATAAACACGTTTCTGGGTTGTCTGTCTGTCTATCCCATTCTCGTGAATGTGATATCTAAGGAATACCTTGAGGGAATTTCTTCAAATTTAGTAATATTCACTTGGATTCAAGGATGAGCTGATTAGAATTTGAGGTCAAAGGTCACTGTGACCTCACAAAACACTTTTTTAGCCATAACCCAAGAATGCTATGCCAGTTGCGACAAAATATCACACAAATGCCCAATAGGATGAAATAATGAAGGGATGACATTTTGTATCCAAAAGGTCAAAGGTCAACTTCACAGTGACACCATAATGTTCTGCAAGAAGGCTTTTCTGACCTCTATTAAACATCATAACTCAGGAACAGAAGGGGAAGTTTTGACCATATTTCTGCAGCTTGACTGGTCAGTGGCATAAAACCACAAGGCGGTAATTCTCCTCTTGGCAGAGATAGAATTCCACAAAAATTCTGTTCTTATTATGAGAAAATCTAAGGAGAAGACGTCATAGTACTGGAAACAGCACTGGATTGACAGGTGATTTCTGGGAAATGCAGTACAAAAACATCCCAGTTTAAACCAGCTGTGCAGATGCAGCCAAAGTGAATAAGTATTTGATAGTTAAACCAGATACTGGTTACTTCATTATTTGCTGACACATCATGCCAGGAAGTAGGTGCGCACACACACACATACACACACTCACAGAAGATTACAATAAGTTACAAAGCTTCATTAACATACACACAAGGCCAGAAGGCTGCAGCCTCATCCAATCATATTAGAACATATTAATATGCAGTAAGACTTCACCTTGAAAACAGATGCTGTTCAGAGCTGAAGTCTAGTGACGTGGTTGCGTTTCTGGCCAGGATGAAAAGAGCGTGGGAATACTGAGCTGGTCACATTTCAGGCCTGTAATAATGTTCTGTTATCAGGAAGATTATCTATGAAGAATTCCCAGCTCTCTGTGGTTCCTTTCAAATCAGTCGGGATCTCCTTTGAAACCAGATATCTTTTTTCCTTTGTCATATTGACATGATTTCCTTCTGAATAAACAGCCTACAATTTATACATGACAGCTGTAGAACTATTATAAGTCTATTATAAGTTCCATAGAGGGATGCATTTATTAAATCTGTACCATCCTCAAAATCCCCTCTTAAGACAAGTTTTTGAAGATGATCATTTCTGATTCCAGCTGAGACAGTTTGTTTAAATAAAACCATTTGGAAATTATTGCAGGGTGGAACAGTGGTGCCCGGGGCCTTTCTATGTGGAGTTTGCATGCTCTCCCTGTGCTTGCCTTGATTTTCTCCAGGTACTCTGGCTTCCTCCCACCATCCCATAGACTGTAGGTGTGAATGTGAGTGTGAATAGTTGTTTGTCTATATATGTTGTGCCCTGTAATGGACTGCGACCCTTAATGGAAGTGGTATGGATAAAGGAATGGGAGTGAAATTTTTGCTTTAGAAATAAGGATGGAAAAATGTGGAAAAGGCTGGTATCATCAGCACAATTTAAAGGTATACTGTGCAGCTGCTGTATGTACACACAGCATGCAAAGTTGGCCCCTCTTCCCCATCTCAATGAGCGAGAGCGAGCAGTGGTGGTCAGGTGAGCTAGCGAGTGAATAAAGAGAGGGAGCAGAGAAATGGAACACTATTTCCTGTTTGTTTTTAATAAACACGCCTCACAACTCTGCAGGGAGGCACCACACTGCCTGATTTTGTGAATGCAGCCTAAGGGTACACATCTATCTGTCCACTGTGGCCACCCTGCTCTGTGTGTCTGTAGCTCAGCCCTGCCCTCGGACAGACCTGCAGCTTTTTATACACCCATAACACTAACAGAAGAGAGGATGTAACATGGTTGCTATGTTTTTAGAGTGTCCCACCCTCACGCCCTGCACGCTGTTTTTGGCTGAGGTCACCCATAACCCAAAGATTGCAGCCCAGAAACAACCCAAACACAACAATATAAGAAGAAATTAAGAAAATACAGGCAGACAGCAGGATCTCTTCAGATGAATACACCACCACACACTTCTAGTTGATCTTAAGTGATGAGTTTAAACTTTTTTTGTTATACCTTTAACAAAAGCCAAATCAGATGTCCATCCAAAATGGTTTTCCATTACTAAGATAATTTGAGAGCCATTTGTGAGTCAGTCCATAGAAGTCATGTAATTACTAAAGAGCAGAATATGAAATGAGCGAAGCATATTCACTATAGTTCAAAGCAGTATTCATTTTGTCAAACAGCTGAATAACAACCATCAGTAGAATGATTTTCTCTGATTCTCCACTCATGTAAATGCTCTTTTATTCATTTTAAAAGACACCAGAGTTGACATACTTTGGAAAAACATGGAAGGACAAAGAGAATTTAAATCTGCACATGACCTTACTAAAAGATCCAGAATATGACAGCTAAAGCATAGATGTGACATAAAACTCTTCTGGCTTCACTTAACATCATTATTCTTTCAGTTTGCAATCAATAACATCTATTCACCCTGAGAGTAACCACAGAAACATCAGCAGGAGGACAACAGCAACATCCGTCTGCCATCAGTCTCTGAAGAAAACAGATACTTTCTGTCTGCTGACTGTATAGATGCCGGAATTTATGTCTTTCATTTACTGGGAGAAATCGACTCAGTAAACTAACAGGTTTAGTTTGGCTTGAGCTGAACAGTAGAAGAGCAAAGACATTTTTCCAAACCACCCTTTTGACATTATTTGATTTTTAGTCGTGATTTGATTGGAGGGTTCGACCCCAAAGTTCCACTATTTGTAATACTGTGTGTGTGTGTGTGTGTGTGTGTGTGTGTGTGTGTGTGCTTCTAGCTGTGCCTGTTCACTGGCGATTATTCAGAATTTAGTTTCTTATAACAAGTCCTGACAGGGCTCAGTGTTGGCTCACATAAAGCACTAGCGCACTTCTCCAAACACACACACCCACATCCAGAAAAAAGTGGAGAGAGACAACTTATAACATGCCATATTCTCAGTCAGACTGCTTTGTTGATTTTTTTTAGTTGCACCATTGGCCTTGCAGAGAATCTCTCAGGGATTGTTGCTTCATAGAGAAGAGAAAAAAAGGAAGACAAAGAGAAAGGGAGAGTTTCTTAGAGCTCAGAGTTTTCTTACTCGTACAGAGAGGCTGGTATGGCACCAGGCATTAGCTCACAGCTGTTCACAAAGACCAGCTAGGGAGCCACTTACCTGAGTGAAACGGCCATTTCGAAACAAACCGGTGACTCAGGTTCACAGCAGATACTTTGATGCTGTAACAGTTCGAGTTATAGCATGACCTCAGGAAATGGGCTGTCATCACTTTGCTCTCACATGTGGTTAGAAAAGGGTCTCCCTCTCTGAGACCATATTCGAAATTCACAAGATGTCTGTGATAAAATGAAGAAACTGTAAAGAGGAAATGTAAGAGATTCAAACAAAGAAAAACTGGCGATTTGTAAAAAAATGACAAACTGACAAAATATGGTAAAAGCTTATCAAGAGAAGTCAGACATATAACTGAATACATCAATAAATAATATTGGTTATACTTTTTCTTTAGCCTCTAATCACATCTAATCAGATTTTATCTTTTAACGTTGCATTTGAATACCATGCCACTTCCATGACATTTCACCATTTTGATTAGTGTTGGGGGTTACAAAGTAGTGAAATGGTGAAGTGTGAAAAGCAAACTGCGTGTTATTCATACACCATTTTGTTAGACCGGGCTGATTAGCTGATAAAATGATAAACCATTCCTCTATTAATCTTTCTCTGGTTTATTTGATTTTTCAATTAGAAGCATGTCATTAAACTTTACATGGCATTTAAGTGACCATTACATAAACCATTTTGTGAGTAATGAATATAAAACAAAGGTTTCTGTATGTTAGCTGTGCAGAATATAAAGAGCATTTGACATTATCAGCTGATGAGACAGACAGACCTATTGAGAGCTGAATACAGCAAGTGCAGCTCTCGAGAGAGTCAGAGTGGGGGAGGGGAGTGACAGTTACTGCTACTGTACATGAATGAAACTGACATGTTCAGACCTGGAACAGGAAGCGCTGACGGAAACTCTTAATTCATCATTCTGCTACAAGAAAAAAATGCATCCCCCAAAATCTGACTCAAGCAGTTATGTGTCAGTTATCAAGTTCCTCAGTTGCAGGTACAATCTCCTCCAGTACAACTGAGTGTTTAGGTGACCACACTGTCAGCAGCCCAGCAGGAGAGGTGCCAGGATTTTATATCTGAGCTTTGACTCTGGAAATCTGATCTTTCACTTCACAGATACTGAGCAAAGGCATGAAATATAGGTCAAACATGACGCTGTCAGCTGATACAGGAGGTTAGTGTACAGTAACTCTGCAGGTACAGCCCTGTCGCAGAAGCCAGCTTCTTTTCACTTTCACTTTCTTGACTGACTCCATGACATTTACATCCGGAAACTGATCTTTAGAATCCATTCTTCCCTATATCTGCACAGTGTTTCCTGTGCCACTGGCTGCCACATAACCCCTGAGGCAGATCTTGCCTCGACTTCCTCAAGTTCCCTTTTTAACTGCCACATCTTAATGGCATTTCTGACAGTGGAAATAACAAGCTGGAAGCACTCTGATGACTCTTTATAGCCTTCTCCTCTTTGCAGGCTTCAGTTAGCTTTCATACTCATCTAAATGTTTTAATTGGTTTTGCAGTTACTTAACATTAGCCCCTGATGGTTGAATTTTCTTTATGCTAATATAATATTAGCAAGGCTAATATTGTCATGACTCTGATGTAAATAAACAGTTTGCTTTTGGCTTTGTTGTGGAATGTCATGAGACAACAGTTAAGCTAAAATGGAGCTATGTTAGTTTTGATGTGGTTAACTGGAACTTTTGTTACTGTAATTATGTCACTTGAGAGGGGGGCAAATGTCAAGCTCACTGAAGCTGACAGAGGCTGAACTGTAATGACCTTGTGACAGTTTCTCTTTTAGTTGGAGTGGTTGTGAAGTCAATTTCTCCTCTCTTTTAATTGACCAAACAGCAGCTGGAGTTGCTGTAAAGAGCAAAAACCACATAATTCTTTTGGCTACCACATCCACCAACCCCTGGGTTTATAAATTACTGTCAAATCAAGGAAGAGGCATAAGAAAAATGCTCCCTGACTCATTTGTGTCTCTGCACACTTGCTCTTACAGTGGATTAGTGCTATCTATTAAGTAACAGTGACAGCTTAAGTAGTTCATTGTTTTAGCTAGAACAAAATCAGAAACAGTGGGACACACACTTAACCTCTCCCCTAGACAAAACATGTCTGGACCACTGACTCCTCACTCTGTCAACTTTCAAACACAAAGATACACACATCTTTTACCTAGTCAACTTTGGACACTTGTTCTTTTGTCTTTGCCAGTTTCTCTACATTCACAACATCATGTTATTCATGCTTACCCACACTGTTTTTGTAGTTTCCTCTCTGAGCAGATGTATCCTGAGGGGGGCACAGACTCATCTCCACTGATAAAATTCCTCACAAAGCAAATGAGCAAACCACACTGCTGTCACTCAACTTCTTATCATCAACTATGAGGCCAGGGTTAGTCATTTTGTTAATACTGTACGCCATATCTGTAGCACTTCATTAGCATTATAAACACAAATACATACCAAGGACTTGTCAAAATAATCAGTGTTATTTTAATATGAAGGTAAACGCATGACATGCAGCTGTGTCTGGTGAGCACTGATGCTGGCTTCTGTCTGCTCAGTTTGACAGTCCTGATATCACAGCAGACATTTTTGCTAATATTTGGTATTTTTATGCTCGATCCACAGTTTCACTTAAAAACAGACTTGTCATAATTATGAAAGTTGCAGCAAAAAAATATTTAAGCTGGGATTTTCAAGTTATAGTCAGATCTGTTCATGTAACGTTAATGTTTTTTAATCATACACTAATTATTGTATCCAAACTAAAAATAGAAAAGAAAACGTTTTTAGTTTTTAAACCAGCTTGGTTTCTGTAGCAAATGTCTGTGTACACCCTCACAACCATTCCAGATATTACTCTGAAGAAGGTGCAGTAAACAGCGACCTGTTATTGTGAAGGCCTGCTGTTTATCCTGCACAAATAGGAGTCTGGAATCCCTCCTGAAGGCAGCTCACTACGGCCCTAAAAAACCAAATATCGGCAATCCCTGCCTTGTTCCAGAGCCTCTGTGCTGCTCCTGGTCCACTGAATCATTGAGGCCTCTATTTATTGCAGATTTACTAAATTATCAACTGGTATGTTTATTTGAGAATCCAGCACCTCACCCCCTTTAAGTAGTAGTGTTTTCTCTAAATCTCACCAAAACAGAAATCCTTGGTCAAACAGACACACAAACCTGCAGCTCTTTATACATCCATGACACGAACAGAGCAGAAGAGAGACAGACAGCGATGTAAACTGGTTGCCAAAAACTAGATTCTTGAGCACACAGCAAACAGGATCTTGTGTATCAACCAAGGATAACTGTGTGTTCCATCCCAGTTAAAGATCTTGAGGTTGAGCAATGTAGCTCCACAAAGTCATTATTTCATAACTCTGCTTCACAATACACAACTCCCATCCCACGTTCCCTTCAGGAGCACACTTTGCTGTAACTTCTGCATCTGGCTTGAGTGTGGAGACCAGTACTGTCATGGACATTGGACATTATTAAAGCCCCATACTCCTTATAATACTCCTCTTAATCATTATAGCTTTGAATAGGTTGAAAAACCAAGGCCAGTGCTCCTTTCATAAGTGAAAACTGGCAAAAAATATCTGTCAGCCTTTTTTTTCAAGATGCAAACGAGACTAAAACTAGATTTAAAAAGTAACATTTGAAAATGAAACTGTTACGAAACTTCTCCACTTTCATCAGTGATTCAAAGACAAAAGATATTGTGAAAGATGGACAAATAAACCATGTCATTAAAATACTATCAAAATTAACACTGATTAAAACATTCTTGCTGCTTCATCCATCATTAACATCCTGTTATGATTGGGCTGGTTTTGCTGCAAACAAGTGGCGCTGCCTTAGAAACTAGTGTAATTACCTCATGTGTGCCCACACAGCCTCAGCATGAGGTGAAATAATTAACATGGACATTTGTAGTTTCCCTGCAGTCAACTGAGCTATTTCATTACAGACAGTTACTTTCTTTCTGAGTCATAACGTGTCCTGTTGTTTCTCATGGTCTAAGTTTTCACACAGATGTTGTGAGTGTATCTCTGCTCTTAGATGGCTGAACTGTGGAAAGCCTGCGTGTTGCCATATTTAACCATACTAGGTGTCCAGAGACTATTTGTCACTGCTGTGTGTAATAGTGGACATTTATGAGTTAGGCAATCCCTGTGTTTTCTCTGTACAGTTTGACCAAAGGGAAACTCCCTCCCCAGCTCATCCATCTTCTCTCACCACCTCTCTCCTCTGCAGATCACTGTCATTCCTCCTGTTGTTGTTGTGAATGAGCCGTGAGATTTGTACTGATGTGTGAGAGTGGAGGAGAGCCGTCTGCGGTTTGCAGAGGAAGTGGTTAGTGATT
Source organism: Lates calcarifer (assembly GCF_001640805.2). Lineage (NCBI taxonomy): Eukaryota > Metazoa > Chordata > Actinopteri > Centropomidae > Lates > Lates calcarifer. The sequence goes on from NC_066854.1 coordinate 10,755,661, forward strand.
TAGGGGGAGAGGAGAGAAGCGGAGAGAGACATCTGTTTAAACTCAGCCCTGTCTCTGGGATCAACACACCTCTCCTGTCTGATTCATACGCTGTGTTTCGCAACAGTCAGTTAAGCAGGAATTAAGCTAAATAGGCCCCAGGAAGGAGGATGGAGAAGATGTCATGAAATTCAAATGATCCCAAAATTCCTCTTAAGCACCCCCCGAGGTAGCATTATTATTCGACACTTCATTACACAACTCTTTAGATTTTATTGTGTCACATTTTTTTTGTTTTTTTCATTTTGAATCAGAATTCTTGAGTACTTTCCTGTGATGATTCCAACTTTATGGCAGGGACTAGCAACTGCAGAAGTTAGAACAAGCAGAGAACATTTTAACTGAGTGGGAGGACTAACTAACTAACATTTATTCTTGAGAAAGGACTGTGGAGATTTGGAAAACCGAGCCAAAGGGAAAACATCCTGATGTCAGACAGGCTGCATCATAACTGCTGCGAGTGTTTGGTTTAACTTATGTTTGCAACCCTGAGATAAATGGAACCTGAGCATCAATCTATCCTTACTGACACACACGTGAAGCAGATTTCAGAAGGATTGTGGAAAACAGGACTGTCCAAGCCACAACATTAAAACCAGTTACTGTTGGATCCATGACAGGATAGCTCCATGGAGTCACGATATTTACACCAAATTCTGACTTTACGCCTTAAAGTGACAGCAGAAAATGAGATTAATCAGACCAGGTGACAAAGACATTTTCAAATTATTCAAACCATCCTGTCTGTCGCCAACAATTAAAGTCACTAAGATCACATCTATTTGGAACAACTGCTCATCTTGAACATGTCCATGTTCCTGCCACATGATTGGCTGATTAGATACTTGCATTAATGAGCAGGAAATCATCCTGTGTCCTCCCCTCACCAAGAGTCAGGTACACATTGCTTCACTTAACAACACTTATACAGCTTGCCTTTGAAATTCCTTGCTGTGAAATTCTCGGTCTCTTACTCATGCAGTGTCAGTACCAGAGGATGATACAGATGAAATCGTGGCACTGAACTCTTCATCTGATTTTAATTTCAGCCCAGGTCTTTCCTCCATCACATCTGAATACAGTGGTATTCCAGCAACTCCCGTGTTCTGCTCAGTAAAATTTGCCCTTTTGTCAGTGGAGTCTGGTAGTGATATAGTGGTAGTGATGTTTCTGTTCAAACAAAAATTATCTTAACCTTTAACAAAAAACATCTCTGTATGAATTCTATCTATGATGTTGTCTGACAGTAGCAGCTATTTGTGGTGGCGCTGCAAAGAGTTGTATGTCTGCAGCTTTCAGCCCACATATCTAACAGTAATCTTTTTGAATCTGATTTCAAACTGATTCGCCTCAGGCCTGGCTCTCGTGGTTAAAGTCTTATTTTTCTGAAAGAGCACAGTGTGTTTGCTCTAATTATTCTAGCCTCCGTATCTTCTGGTGTGAAGTATGGAGAATACATAGTACATGTAGTGTAATCCATGAGATCCTGCAGATGAGATAACTGTAGATTCTATGAAAACCACTGCATCCCTCTAATCCTCAAGTGAGAGAGATGTTTGTTCCCTCAACCACATGAGCATCCAGACTGTATCTCTCTCACTCTCTCTCTCTCTCTGTCTCTCTCTGTCTCTCTCTCTCTGCCCTTATTCTGTCCTCCCTATCTCCACTGGCTGTCCTTTACTTCTGTGGCAGTGCTTCATTCCAGATGTTTTCTCAGATGATACAAATCTGTGATGAATAAAATGTGACTTGACTTTAATTTAACCATAAAGGAGCTCATTTGCCACAACTGCAATCACCAGGTGATGTCAATCACATGTTTATAGTGTGGTAAAATGCTTCTTCCATGGTAGAAATTGATATATGAGCGAAACATTTCTGTCCTTCAACGTGACACTGATTGCTAACAGCTTCAGGATGTCATTTCTGTAATTCACTCTGAGGTACAGGAAAACACAGAGTCGCCTTGCATATATCACCTTCTCAAGCTCTGCAGAAGTTGGAGCTTTACCTTTAGATTCACTTACAGTCGCCTCACTCTTAGAGCAACATTTACATGAGCATCTGAGTTTAGAAACTTTATCTTCTCACATGTAAATATGTCTAGGTGGGTTTGATGCATGGTCAATAAAACCCCTTACTAGGTAAATTAATTAATTTGAGTTTATCCTCCCTCAGTTCATCACTCTACAACTACTCTCAGGATGTTAAACAGATGTTGAATATCTTCCTTGCTACAAAATATCTTATATTTCCTTTGGATCATTTTTACACTTGAATAACTTGCACTCAATCTTGTTATCTTCAGCCTAGAGAAAAAACATTCTATTGACTATTTCTAAGCTCTGCCCCCCTTAGTTACCGTTGCTATACACCTGTTGATCTCTCTATTCTAACACTGAATATATTGCAGTATACAATGAGAACAGTAGCAGATTTGCCACTCAGAATTCCTTGTAATGTCTTTGATTTCACACAGAAGTAAACAGAAGCAGCTTGTCGTGTTATTGTAACACCTTAACACCATTTCAGGTGATGTTGGCTGGTGTTGGACAGAGCTGCTAATGAAACCTGAACTCTGAAACAGCAGCATTTCAGCTTCCACACAGTGGAAGTGATGATCCTGAAGGAGGCTTTTTCCAATGTAACCTGAAACTGTAGGTCATGCTAATGTTTGCAGCTTATGAGCAGCAATCTGATTCAGGTGTAAAGACAAGGTCAAATCCATGTCAGCATCTCACACACAGGAACTTTGAGTTTGAGTTTTACACACAGTTTCCTGCGTTGTATCTGTACATAGATGTTCACAAAAGCACTTCTTGTTTCACTTATTTCCTTGTGTAAAGACATTTATTTTCTTTTTTTTTTTGAACAAATGCATCTTTTCTATCCATGGACAAACTTGAATTTCTCATGCAGATTTAAATATCATGTTTAAAAGGGTTGATTTACAACTACAAAAAAGGAATGATTTGTGAACATCAATTTACAAGCTCTAAAATTTTTAATTTTAGACAATAGAGGAGGAGGTACATTAACTGTATATATAAAAACGACCATTATTAATGAACAGTTGTTTAACATCTTTTGCTGAAACAAGCCATTTATGGTGTTTGTTCTCTGTCTGATTGTTTTGTCAACTAGAAATCCCCCTATTTGGATTTTTAATAGGAAGAGTGCTTCCCTTCAAATGAGGCATGACAGTCCTCAGTTTTCAGTTTTGTGGTTTCAAATATGTTCACACTGTGACTGGATGTGATTTCTGTGAGAAAAGCCTTGCAGACAAATAAAGCAGTTTTAAAAGCGATTAGCAGAGGAATGTTCCCTCATTATAGTGAGGATGAGTGCTAATTTTCAAATGAAAATCTACAATCAGAGTGGAAAAGCACAGCAACAAAGGAGTTAAACCTTTATCCTATGGGTTATGTTGGTTTCACTGGGATGTGACTGACAAAATTACAGTAGACAGAGCATCACCTAGTTGTTAAAAAGTGTGTTTAGGAGGCTATAAAACTGAGTTTTATTCTTGTTTATTGACTCCTCTTGCAAAAACAAACTGAGACCTTGTAAAACGCAGTTCTCAGACTCTCAAACTCAAATATGGGAGCCTCCTAATCAGTAATATCAGTCAAACACTGTGCTCTTGTTCTGACATGTTCACTTCCCCCAAAGCTACACTTTCCTGTGTGCACCATGACCCAGTGAACTCCCACTTAAAAGCCTGTTTTCTAACCTTTGAACTCATTATGAGCTGTTTGCTGCAGAGATGAGGGCACCTCTCTTCATTTTTGTCTCTTGGTCAGTAATTAAGTTGTTTAAAACTAGAACACCTAAGTATTTTTTATGCACAACCATGAGAAGTGTGAGAGAGGTTGCTGGTCTGGGAGACCTGAGGTTACAAGGTGATACAGGAAACTAAAACAATTGTATTCATTTACCTTTTCCATTTTTTATCTACAAGGCAAATCAACTCTCTCAGAACTAGGGCTGTGAAATGCGCATTTGAAAGTGGGAAGTATTGTTATTCATCAACTGTGTGTGTGATGATTCATTGATTTTCCATCATGATGATGGAACAAACCGGTAGCATCACTGACACATTTCTCAGTGTGAGGAATAGTATAGGTGGCAATTTACAATAGGATTACATTGCAGCTGCTGTTCACAGTTGCACAGCTTCACTGATTCCAAAGATTTTTGTCCCTAACAATCATACACCAAAGAAAAGGGAAATGAGGCACAGTTTCAAAAATAACAGAGTTATCCTTTAAAGGAATGAATGTAGGCTTCCTTACATACATAGTGTTGAGTAATATTTTGACTTTATTCTCAAACTATTCTAACTATTCTCAAATTATCATGTGTTTTCCTAACAGTGTCCCTGAAACTCAGGCGTAAATGTCTATATAATCTTTTCTACAGTTATCTCTACAGTTGGGTCGGCCTCTAGTAATATGATGCCACTCTCTGGAATCAGCAAAGTAATCTGCATGCTCTCATACACAAACTCAACACACACGTCAGCTGCTTCCTTCCTCTGACATAATCACTACAAAGAAAAGAAGAGATTATCCAATTAACCAGACAGGGTTAATTAATCAACAGATCAATTAGACTGAATAAACTGGGTTAAGGCTGATGTGTTCCTGATGTCTGGATGTAATTGTTTATTGGTGAGACATTAATTGACATACAACAAGCAGGATGTATAGTGAATTATGGGTAATTATTGAGGGAAATAGCATTCCTGTCAACATGTAATTGAATGACATGTGCTTTCAACGGTGTAGGTTTGAGTGTGAGTTACAGGGCTTTGGTCTTATCAAACCATGATAGCTACAGTTTGATCTTAATAAGGTGGTGGCATTGATGGAGGACATCATTATCTGGACTGTGACCAGCCAGTGCTGTTGTTTTGTGTAGGCCTAGCAGTTGTCTGCTAGCCATGTCTGTAAAATCATATCTCATGTCCCATTGTACGAATGTTTGTTGAATTTGTTGTCTGGAGTCATAGGTGTGGAGTCGTTTTGAGGATATATTAACTTTGAATTGTTTGATTCATTCTTCTATTTGCTCCAGATCCCTGAGGGCATTACTGTGATTTCACATTCATGAGAACGGGATGGATGGATGGATGGTCAACCAGAAAACATAATTCCTCCAGCTACAACTGTCACCGGTGCAGAGGCATGACTAACTGCAGGGCAGGCAAGTAGATCCCTATCCAGTATAGTACAGCAGAATCCTTTCTTTGTTTGCTTTCAGCTGAACTCAGAGACAAGTAAATATGTGACCTCCATATGGTGTTTTGCTGGAGTCACGCTTCCCAAATCTGTGCAGGGGAGATGGTGAGTGCAGTGTTACTAAAAAAAGGGCCCAGGTGGGAAAACTCCAGAATTTCCCTTTATGTAAATGTGTCAAGATTACACAGAAAATACTCATTTAACAGGACTGACTTCAACACCTTAGCTAATTTGTACAGAAGTGAAAAGCACTGAAGTATCAGATTAAAAGTAGTCATAGTGAAAGGTTGTGGTCTTAACAATCAGGAAGAGTGAGGTTGTGATGACTTCCTTGTGAGGAAAAGAACATGAGGGCTGAAGTGAATACTACTCTTCATCATGGTTGTTGTTTATGTTTTGATCAGAGGAAAGATCAGTGAGTCATCTTAAAAGCATGCAAAGACACAGGAAGTCACCGTTACATAACTGTAAACCAGAAGACAATTAATGATATTTTTAATACACATGGTAGTTGATATTGCAGGACAGTGACCAGGCACCAGTCAAAAACTGATAAATATACATATGCTATAATACACCAATACACACACTCATCAACTGTTCACACCAATGTCTGATTGCAAAGAGGCTCTTAGCTCCTTGATGTTGGAGAGAAAGCTGAAAAGGGAGAGTGAGGGAGATTAATTTGCAGAATGGATTGAAAGAGAAAGAGACGAGTGATGGGCATATAAATGGGTGGTACCATTTAATGTCGTCAATCCTGGACCATAAGTCTAGAAAATTTTATTAAGTCACACTTATTGGCTGGTGGTGGGAGGAGTGGAGAAAAGGAAAGGTTGGAGGAAGAGAGGAGTAAGGAGAGAGAAAACTCTTCATGAAACCAGAATCATTTAATGCTTAAATCTGGGAAACTGTATGTCTGGATTGATTGATTGTTATTGTCTAGATAAACGTCTGGTGTTTGGTATCCACAGAAAAACATGAATTATGTCAAAACAGTAGTGTGATTACCTCACCCCCTCTGCATCTGCATGTTTACTTCAGAAAAATATCAGTACCCTGTACTCATTTATGACGAGTGGGTGGAAATCGTCTAGACTGCTTTATTTTTTGACGTCTGTGTTTTAGCTGCTCACAAAATACAGAAAGCAGTATTTTAACCAACAAAACTATGTCAAAGTTAAAGACGGTAACAATACATGTGGAAATGAGGAGTGTAAATAGAATGATTTAGGAGTGGGAATAGATAAGTGAGACTGGCACTGGACCACATTGCTTGATTTTTCTTCAAAAACTGGAGGGTGTGTGGACGAATGTGAAAGATGAATGTGAAATTGATCTGATGTGTTTGTGATTAAAAAATGAGACTGTTGACAAAATTCTGACATGGTCTCAAGATGGTTCCTAACTTTAGACCATGGGTTTATAGTCTACTGTCAAGTCTGTGCTGCTTCAGAATCAGATCAGGAGATAAACCTGTGTAACATGGGATATAGCACTTTAAAAGTAAGTTCACCATCAAACTCATTTACTCAAGGAGCTGTCTCCAGTGGTGGAAAGCTCTTGTTTCACTTCTGTTTCTATAACTTTCCTCCTCTTGAAATAGGCACGCAAACCTTCTAGCCCAGGCTAGCTGTTAATGCTAACATAATGGAAAATGGAAAACCAGAAGAGTGAAGTCAGTCATTTCCAAATTCCTTAAATTTTGCTTCTTTAAACAAACAAAAAATTCCAAGTGCAAATTTATATTTGAATTTCTTGTTTCCATAAATAATTTGCCATCATTTTGCTGATGTTCACATTTATGATCATAAAACTGTGGCCACTGGGAACTGGGTTCTCCCTCAGGGCTAGTTAAGTTAAATCACAGAAATAAGATGTGTTGAAATGGTGGAAAACACAACATGAACAAAGCAACCCCAAAATATGTGGGGGGAGCATTGTTCAAGACCGACATACAGAAACTGCAACACACATGTCTGACTGACGGCTAGATTCCCCACATCTGGAACCCATCCACCTCCTGTGTATATGTGTGTGTGTGTGTGTGTGGAGGAAGAGTTGCAAAGCAGGTCAGGCTGAATTTTTGGTGAATGAGATGTTTATTTACACAAGCCATAAAACACACACATACACACTTGTGTGCTCAGTGCATTCAGTTTCATCTACAGTACTTTATAATTACAGAGTGCAACACATCCAGGTAGGTAGCATTCTGGTTTGACATCATTACATTTCAGTGCTGTCTGTCCCACACACACAAACACACACACACTAGCATGCACACACACACCACCTATTATAGGAACATGGACACACAAGCATATATATGGAAACGTCTATATTTGCAAAAAATACACTCACAAACTCTAATAACAACAGGAAAAAGCGCTCACACATGCAGGGGCGCACACATGTATACACTGAGGCAAAATTCACAAATAACATCCACAGGAAGCAGCACGTCTGTGGTAAACACCGAACATTGTGATGCTGAACCAACAACAGACCAGGGGAGGCAATAAACGGCTGTTCTTACAACACAATAGCCAAACAATATCTCTCTCTCACACACACACACACCACACAAACACATTCACATAATGGCTCACAGCCACAAAGTTTTACCTGACACTTACACACTTCTCACATTGTCTGGCATCTTTTAAAACAACAGATTGTTGAGAACTTGCAGTTTTTCTCACATTGTTAACACTTGAGGACCAAACTCTTGGAATATAAACTGAACCCCTGTTGTTATGTAACCCGAGTCACTCCAGCTGGCGTGTTTTTCTTTTTTGAGGGATTTATGGCCGGAGATCCCACGAAAATCTGTAGTAGCTTATTTTCTTGCCAGACACTTGAGCCCAGTTCCATTCTGAAGGAGGAGATGTTGTAATAGTTACATGTCCCCACGGTATTGTGTAATTTCACCCAGTAGGAATCCATCATACGTAACTTTCTACTGATAAACATTAATACTGACCGATACGGTCTACAGCAGGGGGGATTTAAAGCTTAGAACTGAACTGGTGGGCCTCCATTTTCTGTAGTTGATAGATGAACAATCAGCATGAGGATATAATCAGAGACTGTAATCATGACGTTTTCCATGTGGGCTGTGAGGGGCAATTTAAGGAGATGTCATTAAGCCCATACCAACGCTCCTCTGGAAAGACACACGCTGAATAAAAAAATGAGATTTCAGGATGTTCCCTTGTAAAACTAATGCAGTTCAAATGGCACTTTAGTTGTCAATTTGATGGATAGAAATCAAGGGCACTCCTTTCATGGTTTTTCCAAGTAACTTACAGGCAATGTGACTGAAAATACATCCCAGGAGGAAACAAAACAAGATACAAGAGGAAATATTTTTAAGTTGCTAAGAGTTTTGTCCCGCAGTGACATGTTCATGCCGACAACTTATTTGTGGCATGAATTCAAAATAAACATTGGTGCTTTTTTAAAGAGTAACAGGTGATTTACACTCAGTTGCCAGTTTAGTAGGTCACATGCATTATAATTACAGCAAGATTATGCAAGAATATTTATCTGCTGTTACTTAACAATACAAGAAGCAGACGTTTTCAAGTCAAAACGTAACTGTGTCTCATACTTTTCGAAAATATTATAATAGATGCTACATAATGTACATATACAGACATAACTAAATAATGTCACTGCCATCAGTATGACCTCTACTGTGTTTATCATTCTTTCTGCCCACTCCCTGAGTGAAGTTCTGTCTTATACACTGAACGTCTCTCCAGGCGTTTTGCCCTTTGACCTTTCCAGCAGGGATCTGGTATGGATGTGAGGGGAAAGGTTACAAAAGCAGACCAGAGGTTAAGAAGCTCTAAGGTGATAAGATAATGTTTTCAAGATGATGATCCCTGATCAGTGAAGTGTGTATCAGCCTTGTTTCACTTGTAGAAACATGTCTAGGTTATATCTAGGTGTGCTTCAAACTGATTATATTTACACCAGCACTGAAATGTGTCTATTTATTTTCTGTTGTAATACATGGCCTTTTTTCTGGATGTGCTTACTTATTATTCATACATTTACATCTATTTGTATTCACTTGACTTTATATGGATTCCATGCTTTGCTCTATACAGTTACATATTATTGGCAGGTGGAAATGGTTCCTGTGGAAATGTGACGTCTCACTCGACTCACTATTCTGAGGTAACAGCTATTTGGAAAGCAGCACGTGAATCAGTGAAGGCATGAACATGCAAGGCTTTATGTCATTAATTATCACTTCCTTCTCTGTTTGTCCTGAAACGAAGGCTCATCCCTTTCCTGTACACAGTGACAGAACAATGTTTTTACTATGTTGCGCTCTGCTGGCTCAAGATTCTCAGACTGAACAGCTTTGACTTACAGTGTAGATGAAAGCACTTGTAGTTTGTCAATTCCACATCATTACAGAATCTGAATCAAGTCTTTCTCAGCAGCCTTTTCATTTAATTGACTCACTGACATAAAGTACAAGCAGCAAAGGAGGCAAAATGTTGAGCTTTTTTAACTTTGAATATAAAGCTCTAGAGAAGTCAGTATGCAATCAAAATTTGCTGAAATGCTAGAAGAGGATGGAAACACCCAGTAAAAGGGGAGAGACAGCCACCAGCTGATAGAACTGGATGGAAGTGTTTATCAGTTTGACACAAAGTACCGCTATCTCATGGAAACACCCACAAAATAGATCTGAAACACCACCCAAAGGGAGCAGATGTTGAGGCCCACAAAACCTCTCCACTTCATGTGATCACCAAGGAGAACACACCGTCCACAACCATGTGTCCAATAAATAGAAATATCTCATTGTAATGTACTGTTATGGTCATAGATTTTCCACAGTTTGAAAATGGTTGTTGTAGTCCAGTGTTGGGCGAGACAGTTCTATGTTAGCTGAATTGTCTTTAGCCACAGATGATTTAAACATGGAGCCCCTGGAGATTCCCAGGGGGGCCTGGTAGACTGAAGCCCAGCAAAAGTGCAGCACGCTGGGGGAGAAGAGGATGAAAACCCAGGGGTCAATGATGGAGTTGATAGAGATGAAGCGGAGGGCGATCAGGTCCTTGAGGTGGGACTCAGTAGGAAGTCCTATGGAGTTCATGTACACCCGGACCTGAGAGATAGAGAGAGCAAGGAAGAGGAGGGGAGTGAGAAAAGAGAGATTACGTTAACTGCCAAGGTATAATTCCACTGCTAACACCATCCACGCTACCAGTGACAGCCACACCCTAGCTAACATCCTGGTTATAACTCTCACAATAAACCCACAGCAGTGTGACAGCCTGATGAGGAGGATGAATGATAGAAATCAAAACCACTTAACTCCATCTGACCTGTATTTTTTGTGCATAATTAAAATCTGCTTATCTACACAGATATTCCAGTTGACAGAATCGATATACATTTATATTTACACATTTGGCAGATACTTTTATCCAAAGCAACTTTCAAGTGATCTGATCAGATCTGCTCCTATTTTAGTCAATCCAGCTCTCTCTGATATAACTGCTTGTGTCTTACTTGAGCTATACAGTCCCCAAACATCTTTTTACATCTCAAGTCTATTTAATTCTGGTTTACATGTGCAACTTTAGTATTGGGTTCTGAGTGCTACCAATACATGGGTGACCTACATTTAATACTGTGCCCGAACACACCCTGTGCCCAGACCAAGGCAGAGGACCTGCACTGCGCTGCTAATGTGCTGCTTTCGCTACATGAGCTGTGTAGACATAAGACTAATGCTAACATACTGATAATGACAATGCTAACATGTTGAAGATTGGCAGTTACAAAGTTGATCATCTTAGTTTAGCTTGTTAGCGTGCGAAGATTCGTTGATTAGCACTAAACACAGCTGAGGCTAGTGGAACCAACTAACACAGCTATAGATCGCTAGTGTGGCTAAAAATATACAGCAGCCACCTTAGCAACAGTGAAAGGTCAAGTGTAGCACACACAGACTGCACTATGTAATTATTTATTGCTGAATGCACACATAGCTTTTAATAGCCTAGACTAGTCTAGCCTTTTTTCCAATTGTATAGTTTCCTTGTTGCTCTATAGCAACCATTCTGAGGCCCAGTACCAATCTTTGGACTGTAGCCCATCATTATGAAAAGCACTTCACAGACTCTCAAGTAGGAACAACCAGAAGACAGGGTAAATCATTTTTTCTGTGATCTTAGTCATAGTTCAATTATTTTAGCCATTTAGCTGAAGCTCAGATCCAAAGCCACTCCTGAGTGCAAAAGTACAAATAACCCCTTTCATTTGTCCATTTCTGGAGAAGACAAAAATCTACTTAGATTATGATCAGTTAGTTGAAAGACTGGCTGACATAATAACAATGTCCACAAATGAGTTTGTATTGGCTCTATGGGAACTTGTACGTCCAATTAGCATCTCCCAGCCAGTTACTCATAGAGGCCAATTAATTCCATTTGCATTGTGCTTTGAGTGTGTACTTTGAGCAAACACATTTAGACTAATTTCCAAACTAGCCCTTGGATAATGTTGTACATTCAAAAAGTCATTCTTGCACATTCAACAAGAAGGACACTCCTGATGTTATCGTCATCCATGCAGAAAGCACAATCTCTCATCCTGGCACAGGATGTTTGCAGAGCACAGAGTAACGTTTAATTGAAAGAGGATATTTGAATTACTCTCTGCATCGTTTTGTTTGCTTTTCATGACAAACTGCAGAGGCAAACACAGTCAGCCTATAAATGATTGAGAAAGCAAATGTGTGTGTGTATTCTGTGGTTTTAGGAGAGGCTGAGAGTCAGATGTCTGATGCTGAGGCCGAGCCAAATTCAGATTCCCATGCTGATATCCAGCTGAGTTAGTGGACACACACAGATACTCTGTTATTGAATCTTTATTGTGAAATAAGGTTTGCATTCATTACTAATGCCTTAGTGCTGTAACTGATTACTACCTGCACACTATAGTCATGCACTAATGCCAAGCACTTTCTACATAATTTGACATGCAAAACAAATCTTTTTTTTCTTTTTCAAATAAGTATAAGAGGATTTAAAATGATTTCATCCTCTGGTGAAAAAATGCTCTTCTATTTCTCTTCATTTTGTAGTGTAAGAAGCTACTGTTTATTTAGAGTTCATAGTTCATAAATAAAGATGGCAGCTACTGCTACTGTACCTTGCTAAGTTACTTTCTAGCTAGTCTGCTTTAGCTGTTTTTCTCAGTAGTGACTGGACTTAACTAAATTACCAGGATGTTGGTTAATCAAAATTAATATTTTTCAATTTCAGATAACAGCAAAGGAGAGTATCTGAATGTATCTTAAGCTAGGGCTAGCTAAGGCTGTCTCATCAGCTAGCTTTAACTTGATAGAGCTGGCTTTATCCAGAGGTTTTTGCTTAGTTTTGTAATTATTGCATATTCTAAATGCTATTTTCACTGGCATTTATTTTGATGGTGTAATAATATTCTACATGGTAAAACAGATGTCAGAAAGTTACATTCTTTTTCTTTTCAAATATTGTTACTGGCTACTGAGTTTCTAGGGCAGAATTATAAAATATATGACAATACAGTGTTTGTAATCATGGTAATGACTAAAACTAAACTAAACACCAACATTCTACTTCACTGTCCTACACATGACATGTCTGTGACATCTGTTCTTTGGTATTTCTGATCGATAACTGCTGCACCACAACCTTTTCAAATGGAAACAGCTTCTGACTGCAGCTTTTTTTATGAGCACCACTGAGGCCACGAATGAGCAGCAAACTTTACTGATTAGTTCCTCCTCTGTGGTTAAAAAATGTCAGTGATATCAGCTACTGCAGTGACTTGCTGGAACAGTAAAACCCCTGGGCTGATGACTGCAAGGTTGGGAACCAGTATCTTAATACAATTTAGGGAAGCTATGACTAGTTCACAGGTTTAGAAATTCCTGCTGCTGTTCTCTCAGGGGGTCAGAGAGGAACAATATCAAGTTAAATGTGAGAGGAAAATGACCTTGTGACTGACTGTAGTAAGACTATTAACTGAAAAAGCACTGCTTCTTTTATTCACCTCTGAGTCTTTTTATCATCCTCTGCCCTCCACCCATTCTTGTCCTCTTACTTTTCTCTGCATTTCTCACACTCTCTCCTCCCTCTTCCATTACAAAGCTTTTCTTCTAAACCCACTCAGGTTTGAATTCCATAAAAGCAGCCAGCTTCCTGAGATGGCAGCGGTTGCACCAACACTGTCACGCCAACCTCATTAGGCCAATTTCCTGTTGCTCAGTCACACACACTAGTGGCTGAATCATTGCCATAAAGACTAATTAGTTATTCTCCACTGACCTAACTCCAGCTGCAAATGGTAGTTAGGAGTCTTGCTTATGAGCTTATCAGCAGCTGTTAGTTTCACGGATTAAAAAGCTGTTAAATGTAAACTTTTTCCAGATTTTCTCAACAGCTGCATGAAGATAGTAATTTGTTACATAAGTAATTTAGGAAAAGTTAAATCACTGAAACAATAAAACCAGTAATCAACATTAGAAATCAAAAAACTTTAGAATAAAAGATGAATGAGGTGCAGAATAATTCCAACATCACTTTAAACCAAACCACATGAGAATGTTACTGTGATTAATGACAGGCCATGCCATGTGTGTGAGAAGAAAACAGTGGGCGAAGGGCTGTGTGTGCGTGTGTGAATTTTTTTTTTTTTTTTTTTTTTTTTTTTTTCAGGCTGAGCCATGAAATCCGACTCACACTGTGAGCTCACTTTCTCTGGCTCTCTGAGCGCCAACAGGAAGCGTAATAAAAGTTTTAATGTGAAGTGTCTGTGAGGGCCTGATTATGAGTCTCTTGTTCATTCCTTAGCCAAAAATGCACGTTATTGCACTGTCCTGGGTTCAAATCCAGCCTTGCCTTTATTACTAGTCATATGAAAAAGATATACCTCAAAATACATGAATTTGGAACAAAAAACCTACTATTCAAATTCCATTGCTGTAGTCTTTCTCACTCTACCTCTACCTCTCCATCAGTGTCTGTCTGTGTGCTAAAGGCTACAGACTGGCCTTTTCCATTTTTAATGCAATCACAGATAACTGGAGGCACATCACACACAGACACCCACAGTTTCATATTGGCAGAAAAATGTAATGTGATCTCGCTCTGTGTGTGTGTGTGTGTGTCTGTGTGTCTGTGTGTCTGTGTGTGTGTATGCTGTCCTGACCTCAGACTATGGTATCACATTGCCAGTTGGACACCCATGAGTGTTTTATGTAATGTTCTTAATAAATTATGCAATTGCAGTGTTTAGTATGTTTGAATGTATAGCCTTGGGAATCCTGCAACTGTAAAGCTAATGTAAAACACCTTTAAAATGTTAACTAAAGTTGCACTCTCTTTAGTTACTGCTGCTAGGTTGGACAGATGATCTGTTTTGGCAGTTTAAAGTAACAATGCTAGCATACATTTTCATATCATCATGTCATTCATGTTTTAAACAATGATATGATTTATTTCCTTATGATTAATCCAGCAATGCCACACAACCAGTGAGTCAGTCTGTCAGTCGTGGTGGCTGTTCATTTTAACTACTTATTGTGTTATATTAGCCCATGTGTTTTAACTGAGATACGCGTGTGTGTGTGTGTGTGTGTTTCTGTTTCTGTCACAGGCTACTGCTAAAGACCAGTTAATTAGCAACTGCTTGTCTAATTGGGGACAAAAGCTGTGCCACCATTTGGGAAGAAGTTGAGTTGGGGTTAGGTTAAGGTTAGAGTTAGGGAAGTAGTGGTTATGGTTTTGTTTAGGGTAAGTCTATGTAGATCTATGTAATGTCCTCAAGAGTGACTGAGCTAAGCGCTCTGCTGCATATACTTTAAAGCTGTATCTGTATCTGTATCTCCTCTGGAAAGTATTATTCAACAGGGCTCTGAGATCCTTTATAATGTTCTGTTTAGGCACCAGAACTTAGCTTAACACTGGAAATGTAAACGGCTGGCATCAGTAAAGAGGACATTTTTGTCTTCATCTAGAGAGGAATGAGAAAGGAAATTCTAGTTGAGACTGGATGTTCCTTTAACAGAAGGGACCAAATCCCCCTCAGCATGATCACTTAGTGTGTACTTTAAATGAAGGATGGTAAAAGGTTTTCTGTATCTCTCTGCAGGCAACAAATGGAACTGTCTCTCAATAGGTTAATGTGGCCATTCAGGGAAAATATGAGCAGACAAGACTGTGACTGCCACAAGTTAGTGATTTACAAGTACTGTATATATGACATATGATTCCCATTATATGAAGACTTTATCATATATGGATGAAATTAATGTTATGAGGACCTCTGTCTGCTGTGGTGAAAGGCCTGCTGACTGTCAGTGGCTGCCTGATAGAAAGTAAAATGAGCTAATAGGTAGACACAGCAGACATGAAGACGCACATATACAGACTAATGAAAACAACTACCAATGTACAGACTTGCTATCAGAGGGAAAAATAAAGAGAGAGAACAGGGTGTGTCTGCCAAATGTTACTACAACCTTTTCAGTGTTGCTAAATTAAAAATGAGAGTGAATTAGCAAAACTGAAAAAACACAAACTTACAAAATAAAGCCAGTGTCTACTGAACTTAGCACATCTGTGTCTGCATCAGATAATAATCCTGATAATTCTGTTTTAAACAAACAGGTTTCAAAAAGGTTTCGATCCTCTGAGTGGGTGGCAGTGAGTGTCTGACATTTGAGGACTGATGTGGCAAGGAGATGTGCTATATGATTCATCAAGTCCCCACAGTAGTTAGCCTAGCCTGACAGCATTAACACTGATTCCCACTAGACGTCACTTTTCATTCATGTTTTTCCAACACCCGGCATAATTAAGCTCCTGCACACTAATGCTGCATTCATGAGTTCTCGTAATTACTAGTTTCCAACTTGTAACTAGTGTACACATCAACATATAACTTGTAATTGTGACTCAGAAACTCAGATTTTTCTTAAAGCTCTGATATATCCAAATTGGCATTCAATAAAACACAAGTGCCTGATACCAAACCAAGACGGACGCCTCCCGTCAGCCAACATCTGCCTTTCAGTATATTTAAACCCAATTTGAATAGATATGGTGTTACATTGTCAGTAGGCATCAGAATCTTTCCCATCTCCATACAACCTGAACACAGCGGGAGTGTTGGGTTCTACCCAAACTGTACAAAGGAGGCTAGTGTTAGCTGTTCCTCTCTAATGTGTCCAGATATAGCCCTGAGACATTAGCCATGCATACATTACCCCCCTGATCCAATGATCCATGTACAGAGTCGTGGAGTAATGTAAGCAGTGCTTAAACAAATCATAGATGGAGCCAGTACTGGCTAACACCATCAGCATCCAGAGTAGAGTCTGTTTGAAGTAAACTATTTTAATACCCCCCCACACAGATATTCCACTGGTCAAATACCAGAAGTGACATTATCAGCAGGAACCAAAAAGTCCAGTATGATGAAGTATGGCCTTCAAGCATGATGTTTTTGAGACACCGCTGATACAGAAGAGGTGATCTGATGTTGCCTAATGTGTTTTTGTCTCAGTCCCTGTCCTTGTTTAACCTCACTGTACCCAAGTCATCTGTTCTGCTCTGCCTCCTGATGAGGAAGTGAGGAAAGCTGATCCCTGTGTCCTTTACCTGCCTGCAGTAGTCCACATGTGGCACACAGCCTACACAGCAGGACATTTTAATAACCCCCCACATTTGAATAGACACAAATAATGTAATGTTTTTCAAAAGGAAAGTTCACAACACACTTCTCAGTTTAGTGTAAACCCAAGTGTTAACACAAGTAGATAATGTCCTGTCTGTTTAGGTAGCAGTAAACTTTTAGTAGGGTTAAAATGATTTTTAAAAAATACTGTATTCATTTAGAAACACTATAAATGTGTAAGTATTTGCCTATAAATGGTGGCTTCTCTCTGCCTACACTCATGGTGACAAACTCTGTAAAAGGCTCTGTTTTGTGAAACAGCTCATAAAATTGGCTCCCTCTATTAAATGAAGTATGATGCAGAATTTGGCAATCACTGCAGAGATGAAGGTTATGACTCTGCATTTCAAGCCACAACTGAAATGCAGCAACAAACCAAATAGCCCATTACTGCTGTCTGCTGTAAAGTGCACAACATCATACATCGCTGGGAAAGTTATTGATTTCCCATTTGAAGCCCAAAGTGACACTTTCAGGACCGTGGTGGTTATAAACAGATTGCCCAGGAGTCTTACTGAGACAGCATAATGGGCCACCAGACAATGAGTCACTTGTACTTTCGTCCATCCGTGCATCCTGATTGTCAGTAGTCTGCAAAATCAACGTTCTGGCTCACCTATCAAAACTGGTTTTCACTTGTGCCAGTACTGGCTTCAGCTCTCAGCTCACGAGAAGCTTGTTTTATCAGATTTATCTTTTATTTGATGAGCTAACAGTGTATTTTAACCAACAATAAGTTTGGTGACAACACGCAACCAGGGCGTCTTAAGAAGTTCCTACAGCTATTAGCATGTGCTTTCACTTTATACATCCCTAGTGAGTTACTCGTCAATGTACAGGACATTGTGTCTCAGAGGGGATTCTGCTGTGAGAGTAATTACAGTCCATTATTTGTGCATCTAAGTGTGAGTCATCAGGTCATCAGTCACAGATGATGTTTTGCTTTGTTTTTTTTTTTGCTATATTTGAGATTCAGAGTCAGATAGTCTTCTCTTCTCATAACACCCTCTGTCCAAATAGCTTCCTGATGATATTACTGATTAAATCCTCATCCTCAGGTCATTTACAATTACACAGCGTACTACAAGTCTGCTGTCTGTAATGTGGCTTTTCCCTTCAAATATCAGAAGAGCCCTTGACCTTTCTGCGTGTGATGTGTACCAGATTTTCAGAAATGTGTGAAAGTATAGAATTGAAAAAAATAAAATTTTACTCATGCTGCGTTTTTTAGTTTTGTCCTGCTATTGATGCTACGATAGCTCCTTCCTCAGCTAGAAATGATTAGAGTGATCAGACCGAATAAGCTCATGGGATGTATATACCATATCAACTGATTTTATATCAGTAATACAAAATGATCATTTATATTTTCCTTTAATCCCCCAAAATTGAAAAAGGTTGAATTATTGAAATATATGAATTTTGATCCAAATTATGGATTGGAACGCAACAAAATGTTTAAAAAGTCAAGAGTTTAATACTTTTGCAAGGCCCATGTATCACCACAAAAATCTATATTTAAACATGTAGTTTTCACCTGTGGTATCAAAATAAGCAGCTGACTCAGACCTGCTGTGAATGACACTCTACGACAGTGTTTCCTGTCTCCAACTTGGCATCAGAACAGCTCATAGTTTTACTGTATTATTTATGAATAGCTGCATTTTCACTAAATGCCACAAGTGGAGAGAGACTCAGTTACACACAGATATCACATTACATCCACTGTTGTATCAAGTGATTCAGATCAGGTAACTGGTTTATACGCTTAAAGGAAATGTTCCTGTCCACATGTCAACTATTCAGTTACATGTTTATGTCTCTTTATCAGATACACACAAAAAAAATTATATTCTTTTGTTTATCATTTCTATGCATTTGTTTAATATTGGTAATTCTTTATGACGATATTATCTTTAAGCTACCTAACACAAACATGAACTATTTGCTGAAGAGTTTCACTGTAAAACAGGACAGTATTAATCTACCCCTCTCAACTTTAATGTCAATTAGACAATTAGTTGATCTTTTGATCAGCTGATCATGGAAAAAATAAATTAAAAATGCCAAAGATTCTCTGGTTTCAGCTTCTCCACAGTGATGATTTACTGCTTTTCTCTGTTTTATATCACTGTAAACTGATTATCCCTCTGGGCTGTTAGTTAAAAATCATTTTCTCTTTTTATGTCATTTTTTTGCTAAATGATCAATTAATCAAGAAAATAATTTGCAGATTAATCAGCAATGACAATAATCATTAGCCCTGATCGATAATGTGTTGTCATTTGTAGAACTGTAATGTAGCTTGAGCGCTGTCTTCTGCTGTATTACAGTCACCTGATTTTATTTTAGCAAAAGCACCACTTCCACCACTTCCCCAGAATATTGTCATTATAACCACTGACTTACTGATTTTGAGAGTGACAGAAATAAGGCTAATAGCTTTTACTGATTCCAGTGGCGAACAAATGACTATTCTATATACATTCAAGGAAGAAGTTCAAATACAAGTGGCAAATTCAATTCTTAAAATTGGTATTTACACCGTGAGTTGTGCAATATTTACATTTTTAAACCTAACTGTCACCAGTATTTTATGTTGAAATTAAAAACAGTAGTGCTAGCAGTAGTGAGGTTGGGGTCTGTGGGGAGTAACTAATCCTGTTGGTGAATAAAAAAGTGAGTTGAACCATTTGCATCAATGTCTCAGAGGACCTGCATCGACTAAACTTAATCAATTTCTATTGTGACTATTGACCAGCTGACTCATAGATCTAATTAACCTCCTGTGTGTATGTGTGTTAATGCAAAGCATGCGTGTGTTACATGCTGTCCTCTTACCACTAGGGGCAGTGTGCAGATAATGAAGATGATGGTCATGAAGACCAGCAGGATGAGATGCTCCACCTCCTCAGCCATGGACATCACCCTGCGGTCGTTGTTGGCCCTCATGGATCCTATCACCGAGCCGCCGTTCCTCTTCCGACGTTGGTACATCCTGAACAGGTGGTACACCACAAATCCGTTACACGTCACAATGGCCAGCACCAGCAGCAGCATGATAGTGGCATACAGGTTGGCGTAGGCCCGGTCTGCTCCTCGCTCTGGGTTCATGTCCAGAAAGCACCATGTGCCAGGGCAGTATTGTACATATACACCAAATCCAGCAAAAGGGAGGAGACAGAATGTCATACATAACACAAAAATCATTGGGATTGTGATATAGGCACATTTCTTGGTGACGTGCCGGCTGTACAAGTAGGGGTATCCAATGGCAAAGCATCTCTCTAGTGCCATGGCGAAGAGGAGGGACAAGGTGGCCAGACTGAAGAAGGTCATGCTCACACCAAAGTACATGCACACACTTTTATTGTCAGGTGACATCCCCACCATGGAAGTGTTGTGTGAGTACGCCACCTGCACCAGTGGGCTGACCAGGCAGGTCCCCACCAAGTCTGTGACCACCAGCGATGTGATAAGGACCTGAAACAATGTGCGCCGCGCTGCGCCCCTGTTCCTCGTATCTCTGCGCCGCCGGATCTCCAGGATCACCAGTGCAGCTACGTTGCCAAAGATGCCTGCAGCAAACATGGTGGCACTGATGAACGGGTTTTCGGAGTCAATATGGTGTTGGGAGTGGCATGGGTCTCTTGTTCCGTTTGAAGACATTTTCATTAGATCATATGTCTCTGATTCCAAAGAAGTGTCAAAAGTGTGTCCTTAAGTAGTCTGCAGCCATCCTGGTAAAACAACAGAAGAAAGAAAGAATCTGTGAGATTTAGACCTGCAACTATCAGTCAATTAACTGATCAGTCCATCAGCAGAGAATGAATATGCACTTATTGTGATTAGCGATTAATCTGCCATGTCATTTTTCAGTTAAGAAAAGGCCAAACATTAGCTGATCCCATCTTCCCAAATATGAAGATTTGATGCTTTTCTTTGTCATATATGACAGAGAAGTGAGTATCTTTGGGCTCTGGACTGAACACACCCTGTGCTGTGGGGAACTATACTGCTATACTATTTGTTACTATTTTCTGACATTTTGCAAAAGTGAAAGTTGAAGAAATCAGACAGTTAATTGTGGTTTTAAACATTTCTTTATGATCATACCTCTGTTGTGTCTGTGACACCACTGACAGTTCATGATTGATGCCAGTACGTGTTATATGGGCATAGAAATTAATTATATGAAGCATTTATCAACAGATTACAGTTTAATTCTATCAAAGAAAATTATAGCATTTTATATTGTGATATCATTTTATATCACAATATAAGCTTATATTGCACTAATTACTGTAATTGTTATATCGCCCAGCCCTACATTCCACAGGCTTAATAATTATTTGATTAATTGAGAAAACAATCCCCTGATTAATCAATAGTAAAAACAATCTTTAGTTGAATACTAAGACTTGCAAAATTTTAAAGCAGAAACTTTTGAGCAGCATAACTTTGCTGTGCTTGGTAAAAAGAGAAAAGTTCTCTAGTTTATTGATCATTTAATAATAATAATTTAATAACACTTATTATTAATTTTTCATATACCGTGTAGAATAGTCAACGAAACTTTAAATGAGTTAAAAAAAAAAAAAAAAAAGAAAGCGGGCAAACAAAAACCAGCAGTTTATGGACAAGATGACCAACAGATGCCATAAAAGTTCCATGACTACAAGTGACCTTAACACAACACAGACAAAAAACCAGAAGGTCAGAATCACTCACTCAGAGTCAATTACAGCTCCTCAATCTGTTCATTACTCACAAGATCTCGGCTGCCAAGTTAATTTGGTTCTGGCTAAATTTTGGGGAAGACAGATGGAGAGATGGAGCATCATTTACCAGCGTCCCTCACTTTCAGACTCTGTTTTGACTCAATGTCAACAACTCCAACTCAACACCACTCTAATTTTATGTTTGTCTTTGTCTAACTCTCCTGATCCCGTACACACACAGCGTTTTCTTCCTCTCGTGACACAGAACATTTTGCATTGACTGAAAAATTCCACTGTTTGAGCTCTGCTGCAGTATAAAGTTGTGAAACCCAGTTGTTCCTCTTCTGTCTCACCAGTTAACAGATATCAGCTGACAGGCTTAAAGTTCAAAATGTCAGTATAAGATTTCACACATATCATACCCACTATTTTCTGCTCAAATTCTCTTTTGTGCTGGAATCGAAAAAAAAGTTGCATGAAGATCATCTATCTATCTATCTATATATATATATATTTATGTTCAGCTGTTGCATTACTCAGAGAAACGTGTCTGTGAATGTTTTCTAACAATTACCCACATTCCTACACATCATCTGTTCCACTTGTATGACTTTGTGTGCCTGTGTGTGCCTTCACTTTCACCGGGTGTGTAACGACCAAATAACTGACTCACCTACTTGCTGTGTCCAATGCGCGATGTCTGCTCTGGTGATGTCTGTTGGAGTTCAAAAAAAGACACGAAAACCTGTGAATATGTCCACTGTCCTCGAGCCCTGACAGATGTGTCCAGGTGTTAGATCTGCGGATGGCTGTGCGTGTTTCGCAGGAGTTGTTTGCAGATGTTGCTCTTGTTGTGACAACAATGTAAAATACCGGGTAATAGTAGTAGAGCTAAATTTGCAGTTGGATTTTCTGGATTTAAGCTACACAAAGTGCGCTCTGTGTACACTACAGACACATGCTGACTGAGTAAGACAACAGGCAAACTTGTCAAAGTTGGCTTTTAATAGGAGAAAATGCTGCTGGGTGTATTAAATATATGCCGAATGGAGGAACGACTACAGACTTAGAAATTACTTAACACTGAAGTACTCCTGCAACGTGAGTGTTTGTCACTCAGCAACGACATTTGACACTGGCGAATTTTCTGAACGGACTTTTGTTTTTAGGTCGCTCCGAATTACTGAACAGCGCGAGGCGGCAACTGTCACATCCGCGTGGATGAAGCGCACCCAAATAATTACGGTCTCACCTATTGTTTAACTTGCTCTCCGAAGTGTAGACGTTTAATTCCGTGTTTTACAGTCCAGTCGCACAACGGAAAAACGTATCCCAATTTATCGTTTGTTTCACTTCTCTGTTTCAAAGGTGGGGTGTGGACAGGGCGAGGCGCACGGCAATGTGATGGGGCAGGCATGAATGGACCCGGGGTACGAAGAACGATGCGATGACGTCACGCGGCAGGGGTACACCCACCCTCGTTCATCGCTGCGGGCTGGAGGAAATTAGCCACAAGCCTGACCTTCAAATTCTACTTTAGTTCACCTCACGGTTCATCTGAAAAAATACACCTGGGAGTTTCACGAGCTTGGTGCCATCAGCCTGTAGCCAAACACGGGATTGATTTATTAATACTTTTTACAATTTAAAAACGGTTTGACTTCCAGTAGTTGATAACTTGATGCCAGATATCTTTTAGGAAAGGAAAATTAATAGTCACTTTAACATAATCCCTATGATAAAAATACATTTTATCAGCCTCAGTTAAAAATACATTTTTATCATAGCAGTAGCTATTATAAATAGCATAATAACAATAAGAACAGTCACAAAACAATAAGAACCAGAGTCACCAAATAGTTTTTGTCAAACCAACAGTCTAAAATCTCAAAATATTAAATTTAATATCATATAAAGCAGCACCAAAGTAGGAAATTCTCACACCAGAAAACTGGAAACAACACATTTTTAACATTTTTGCTAGATAGATTACTTGAAGGATTAACTGATTATCTGAATTGTTGCTGACTAATAACTAATCAATTCATTGAGTGATTGTTTGGGTTTAGTGAACATAGCCTCAGTTAGTACCTGCCACCTTCTGTGTCTTTTTTCTGGGCACTAAGATATATCAGATGCTCACATTGGCTTGAATAATGCAGCACACAGAGCATGTTGACTGAGCAAGAGAATTTACTCATAATAAAAGAAAATCTACAGTGCCTTTTCAGTCCCTGAAGCAGTATCTCTCTAAATAAACAACAGAGCAAAGGTCAAAGGTGACGCAGCGGAGATGTTCCAAGTTCCAAAAATAACAACAGAGAAAAAGGAGTTATGTAGATCCTGCTTTGTCTATGCAACATGCTACTTTGGGAATAGCATGCAAAACTGTCTCTGCCCGTGACCATGTGCGTGCCCTGCTTTCACCCATGTATGTGACACCATAACATTCTAAGTATGTGTTTTAACTCCATTGTGAAAGATGTGTGTTTGGTTTCCTGTGTGTGTGTCTTCATGTGTGGATATTGGATGTTGTTCTCCTGGGTGTCCTCCCACAGTCTGGTGGATTTCGGGCTCTTGATTTCCCATGGGGATGAATGTGAGTCTGTGTGTTTACCTCATAAACCAGTGACAAATCCAGCACGGCTCCCTCTCTTCTAACCTATCTCCATTCCCATATGATCTGTGTTATGCTTTTCAGGGTTTTACCATGCAGTGAGGATAAATCATACTTCATTATCTGTGTAAGAAAAGCTTTCAGAAACTCCATAATGCCTTGAAATATTATTCTAATTCTACAATTTCACCCTTTTTAAGAATAGAATAGATGACAAACAGGATCCTAAAATGAGTCCTGATGTCTGCTGAAAGCCCTGAAATGATAATAACACTTGAGTGCTTTTATTCAGGCCCATTAACAAATTCTAATTGTGACATATGGCCATTAGGCCATCACCTCTTCCTCTCTCACTCTGTCTCTCTTTATTCTATTCACCAGGCTCTCTTTTTGCACATTTCCTGCAGAATAACCTTTACATATAACTCAAGTGTTTCATCTGTGGCATGTAACGTGGGTTACATTCCACCACCTGACTCGTCAAGTTGTGAGGTAGATTTATAGTTTTGACAGCGCTCATCAGATGCAGAAATCCCATGCACCCCTACTTTTGTCTGTCCTCCCATCTCTCTGGTTTTCTCTCTCCATTCATCTCTCTCTCTTTCTCCTTTTCCCCTTGCCCTGTGTTTGTTTCATTGCCGAGCCGTGGCCTCTTTTACTTTTTTCTCTGCCCTTACTGACACCTAAATACCTTTCCTTTCCCCTGACATCATTTGCTTTTTCTTTCCTTTAATTTCCTTCCATTTCAAAGCGTTTCCCTTTTCTTCCCTTTCCTGCATTTTGCTCCCCATCTTCTATCCATTTCCTTTCCTTTCCCTCTTATTTCCTTTCCTTTCTCACCAAAGCAATGCGAGGAAGAGCAGTTGTTTCCATCCAGTGATTATAAGTTGCAGTTTTGACATTTAATAATACATTTCCCAGACAATAGTTAAAAACAGAATCAGACAAGCTAAAATCTCTGCTAAATATTGATGTATAGGATGATAAAATCTTTAAAGGTGGATATCTTAAGTGATGATCCTCCCCGTCTGTCTTTGCTCTTTATTTAGAAGCAATTCAATTATTGATCAAGGCCTTAATCCACAAATCCTGTGGTCTACTCTGCTCGTAAACAGCCTTTGTCGAGAGCTGGGCATCAGTTAAAATGCTGACGGGGCTGTATGTATTGTTTGTGGCTCTCTCTCGCTCTCTCTCCCCCACACACACACAAACATACACACACACAGAGTCCCGCTGAGAGGCTGCATTTCTCACATCACTCCTCCATGTCAACAAAAAACACTGGTGTGTGTGTACTGTGTCCTTCAGCCTGCTAATGGCCCTTGTCTGAATCATTGATGAGTGTATTGATTCTGGTGAATATCTGATGTCACAAATGAGGCTGTAATTACACTGAAATAGTGAAAACCACAACCAGAGGAGAAAACATGATGAGATTGGATGGTAATTGTCACATTCTTTAAATTACAGTGTGAAATGTGTGTTAATGTTTATATTTATGGAGCACAGTGATTCAGATATAACTGTGTGATCAGGTGACATGAGGGGGTATGAGTACTGAGGTTGACTATGATGCTGATTATGATCATTTATATTAGACAGCAGATTTTAAAATATCTCTTTACATGTATAGTTAGATTAAAACATACGTTTAAGTCTTCATGTGCTAAATGAATAAAATAAGAAGTTCTTAGTTGCCATGCCACTGTGTGGACATTATCTCATCCTTGCCTTTGCCTCCACCTACAGGTTGCTCTGGGTAAGTACAACATTTTCTGTTAGGCAGGATTGACTGACTAACAGTAGAGGGCATGTTTTAACTGAATAGAATCTACAATGTTCTGACAGCCATCACAGAAGTCTCAGGTGCTACATTTGGTCAAATCCAGGTACTGTGCATCACCTGGCTGATACAGTCCTTGCAGTGAAGCATGCTGGGATAGCACTATGGTATGGGGGTGTTTCTCAGCAGGAAGCAGGAAGGAAAGGAATATGAGGGAAGGATGAACACAGCCAATACAGAGAGGTCTTTGAAGAAAACCTGGACCTCAGACTGGGACAAAGATTCACTGTTCAACATGACACTGACTGTTGGGCTGTAGCTCTCTGAAAGTCCTTGAATGATCCAGCCTGAACCTGAACCCGGACCTGAACCCCAGACAACATCTGTGTAGAGACCTGAAGATGGCAGTTTGAGAGACACTCCCTGTCCAGTAGGACTGAGCTTGAATGAAGGAAGCTGAGGTTTTCAATTTTTAATAAGTTTGCAGAAGAATTGAAATCAATCGAATCAATAGCCAAGTTCTCAAATTACACAAGACTGAGAACAGAATTATTGAGTGGTATGATTTAATGCTTGTGCCTGTGGGCTTTTTGCCCTGAGTCTGGTCTTCAGTAAGTTGAACACATGCTCAGCTGGACTCCGGTCAGGTGACTGACGTGGAGCATTCCACTTTGGTCTGGTCTGTCAATTCTGTCTGTCTGGTTGTGATCATAGCTCTGCTGCACTGTCCTAAAACTTAATGGATGTAACACCCTGAAACAGCCACAAGTCAGATCAGTCAGTGATTTAAATCAATGTTTCATTTCAAAAATGTCTGCAACTAACAATTTATTTTCCTTGTCTTTTCAGCAGTGAACCTCTGTGCAGAACCACTGGCCAATCAGGGACCTCCCTCTCCCTCCTTCTTACTGTCAGTGCCTCATTCCAGACATCTTGGATCTGGATTTTTGGTATGTCTTCTCTGTTACTCTTCCCAAAGGTTTCTTCCATTTATTTAATTTAATTTTTTTTTTTCACTGTCAGAGTTCTTAGGGGATATTTTTCATCACCTAAACTGAGGGTGTAATGACAGAGGGTGTTGTGTGCCGTACAGACTGTAAAGTCCTTTGAGGCAGCTGTTATTTGTGATTTTGGGTTACATAAATGTTTTGTCTGACCAATAATTCAAAAGTCAAAGGTATTCAAATGACCATTTTTTAAAATCACCACTCAATATGGAAAAAGCAAATCCTCACATTTAAGAGACAGGATAATAGTTTGTGTTTTTGCTTGATAAATCACTCGTGATTTACACAACCGCAAAGCTGATAATAAAACAGTATAAATGTAAACAGTAAAACTATTTGAGACTAATGACACAAGAAATACAAATGATGAAAATGTAATAGTAAAATCAATAAAACAGATTTCACGTCAACAAATGGATTTGATCTCTAACCCCAAATCCAATATACTGAGTACAGTGTACATGCTGCAGTGTGCTGCAGCAGACAGCAGGTGGTGTACGACATTAAGTATTTGCAAGGCTGTTTTCAAAATAAATAAAAAAGAAATAAAGAATAACTATGTCACTGACATTGTAGCACTGATGATTGATTAAAGATTATTTTAATAGTTCAAGCAACACAAAATAATAGTCTCTAATAATAAAAATGCCTTCACTGCATATATTAATTTGGACTGGAGCCCTGTGGGAACATGACGTGATTATAACATTAATATAGACTGTATAATGTGTCTTAAGAAAATACATAGTCCCTGTCGTTTCTACTTAAAATTCTATCTTGATAAATGTCTGCCACTCAAAATAAAACAGTTTAAGAATTCCAAATGTTTTATACGCGTGCTGTGTGTGTGTGTGTGTGTGTGTGTGTAAAGAATACTTGCACAATGTGTCTTTTTTTTTATTGTTGTGAAACAGATAGAGTTACATCCGGATTAAAAATGCTCTATTTGTCCTTTCTCTAATATGAGCCAGATGTTACCTCTAGAACCGGCCCTGCTGTCACTCAACCCCTCTCTGACCAATCAGAGCGCGCTTTGACTCCTCCCTCCCTCCCTCCCTGTGGAGTATCCGCGGCTCGGTGCAGAGGAGGACTGAGTTCTTCTTTCTCGCTCCCCTCTCTGAGTCCATCTGCACCTCTCTCCTTCTGCTCCCTCTCATAGTGCAGAGCTGCTGAATCACCCCCACAGCTCTACAATGGAGAGAGGGGAAATGTTGGCTGTGTGTCTGCTGTTGTGGAGCTGCAGTGTGTGTGTGGTTACAGCCATCCAGAGGGCTGATATGTTTCCTTATGGCACTTTAAGTGGAGATTCAGTTCTGATGGAGGGCGACGATGAAACCTCCAAAGTGCTGCCCCTGCCCAAACCCTTATACTTCTACAACACCCAGTTCAAAGAGCTCTATGTAAGTAAACGTTCATTCATATTTATTTGCATGCATGTAATTCTTTGTGGTTGTGGTACTTTATTGTAGAAGTGTTATTTTAAAGTTGACATTTTGCAGGTGATATTTGCAGCTGTTGAATAAGCTCCACAGTGGAGCAGTGGTGCCACAGGAGTGATTTATGTTTCATGGTTTCATGTTTAAATGGAGGAAATGACCAGAAGTCTGTTGGTTCTTTATAATCTGATGTTACTTTTTGTGAAGTGACCACAAATTATCCCTGTTATGTATTATCAGATTTCAAGAGATTGCTCTCCAATCTGAACATCTGCCCTCTACTGTGTATGCATATTAATATGTCTTGTATGTTTCATTCAATAGACCTGCAATGTTGTTTTATTATGTAATATATCAGTGGATTGTTATTATTAATGCATTACCGTGTAGGCTAGGTAACAATTTAATGCTGTAGCTGCTGGAGATGGAGCTGTTTTAACTACTTTCGGTATCATATTTTATAAGCTCATCATATGTTTTGTTTGGTAATATGAATCTGAAAAATAATTATAAATGGCAGTTAAATGAGGCTGAAATGTAGGGGAGTAGAAGAACAAAGCAGCATAAGATGGAAAGACTAAAGTACCTCAAAAGTACTTGAGTAAATGTACTTAGTTACCTTCCATCGCTGATTAAATCTATATACAATGCAAAGACAGAACCCTAAGCGTTGCTTTATGAGACACAGTCATCAAAAAGTGTCAGGCTCTATTATCCAGTGTAATGTATCATAGAGCGAAGTCGGTAACAATTGTATGTGGTTTGAATGTTTCTAAACCATAATCAGGGACCAGGCTCCAGGGTTACTTGAAGGAGCCCCAGAGGTCCCTGAGGAGGTTCCAGTGGTTTATGTAGGGAATCTAGGGATTCATTATGTGGTTCCTGGGCTCCATGAGGGGGTTTATGAGGGGATACGGGTTCATTAGGAGGTTTCAAGGGTTCATGATGGTGTTCCAGGTAATTCTTACAGGATTCCAGGTGTTTATGAAAGGTTTTAAATGAGGGATCATCAGTGGTCTGTAGGTACTGTCTTTGGAAGCCATTTTTAAAGCAGCAAGTGCCTTATTAATTAATGACTCCCCGTCTTTTCAGGTGGCCACCAATGGTATCATATCACCCCTCGACCTGCCGATGGAAAAGCAATACGTCGACGATGGCTTCCCCACAGATTTCCCTGTGGTGGCCCCGTTCCTGGCTGACATTGACACCAGTGACGGGCGAGGACAGATTTACTACCGGGTGACAGAAACACCCAGCATTCTCAATAGAGTGGCCCAGGTCTGTTTATCCACATTCTATACTGGGAGAAAAAGTGTAAAGTTATACATTATGATGAATGCATTTAGTATGGTGCTTAACTATAGATGTGTATTCTTCCTTTTTTCAGTCCTTCATCTCTTAGTTCGATCCATGATACACTCCATCTTTCCTTTTTTTTTCTTTTCTCCTTCCTTTACTCCATCTTCCACTCATTCATTCATTCATTCATTCATTCATCTGCTCACCCAGGAAGTACATCGAGGGTTCCCAGATTCAAAGTTCATACCCACACATGCTGTGGTGGCAACATGGGAGAACGTAGCGGCATATGACGATCACTCTGTAAAAGCTGGACCTTCAAACAAGGTAAGATGGATGGTGGGATGGAGAGCTCCAGGCTTCCTTGTCTGTCTGTTTTTAGCTCCTGTGAAAAACACAATCCCAAATTCCTGGAGGTTGCACATCACTTGTAATCAGCCTGGGGTGGGGGGTCTATTTGTAATCCCCCTTCCCCTCCTAAGCTGCCTCTTAACCTTTTGAAGGGGTCAGAGGTCATCTTTAAGGGTCATCAAAGTGTCCCCTCCCTTCTTAACTCGTCATCCCCTGCTGCAATTCACATGCAGGTAGACACATACATGCCTTGACCATTCATCGTTGTCATGCTCTGTTGGATTACTCCCCTCCTTGTTTGTCCAGTTAAAAGGTAACTATTTTTCAACCTGGGCCTTATTTCTCCATATTTTTGGGTGTAAATGATTAATAGGGACAAAAATCTTTGGAATCTGTCCACTAATGAGTGCGAACTGTTCACTTGGCCACCATGAACAGCTGCTGCAACACAATCCAATGGGCAATTGTCCACGTGAAAGTAGGAGTTTTCCAAGTCTGACACTGTGAGCCCCCCCGTAATACCTTCTAACTCTAATTGTTATTCTTTGTCTTATTCGATTTAGGGGTTAATTGTGCTCTCAGTTTTGTAACTACAGTTCCCATGATTTAGGGGCTTTGAGAAATGTAAACAGGAAGTATAATGTTGCCATGGAGTCAGTCAGCCATGGACTACAACTTGAGCCCTGTTTTTTAAAAATAATTAGTAGTCCTTTTTTGCAATGCACAGACATCTGTGACCGGATTACTTTGAACCTTATGATTTCAAAGCAGATGAATGTATGTTTATTTATGATGGGCATCAGAGATAGTGACATCTTTGGAAACACTGAACTAAAAAATGTTTATTTATATAGTGTGTTCAGGCTTGACTGAGTTCTGTCTCTGAGAGGACACAGGGTGGGAGGATGTACAGCAATCAGATATTAAGGGTTTTATAGTGTCTTCCATGAGCTGTGTCTCACAGCCTCTGCTGCAGCTGTTGACTGTGGTGGTGAGTGGTCAAATCAGCAGCCAAACTATAATACCTAATGCACCTGTCCCTTTCAACTCACGTATAATCTTCGTCTCACCTCCTTCAGCTCTCCCACCTACCCTGGAGGTGTGCCTCACTGTTTGAAAACCTCTGGATCAGAGAAACACTTTGTTTTACATGTCTGTAATTTTCTAGGAATTTTCTAGGAATTTTCCTAAAGAGATGCATATAATTTGACCCTAAGTATAGGTGGAAAAAAGGAATTTTCTCAAAAGAGAAGCTTCATTTAAACTCAAGTAAAGGTCCACGTGTTAGTCATTTATTGCTATTGTGAGAAACTTTTCTCTCCTTAGTCTTTGACGGCACAAACTGAGATAACCCTGGTGACATCACTATGACATCATCAGGGTTTTTTTCGTCAAACTTTAAAGATTTCCCTGCAGAGCCACAGAAGACATTTTAGAAGTGTTTTCACAGGCTGAGTAGTACAGAGTTAAGTAAACGGATTTAAAATCGGTGGAATGCTCCTTTAATTGGAAGCGCGCACAATAAACACTTCATCTGTTTTCTTTATAGTTGTTGCCAAATTTAATAGTTCTTCTGAAGGGGGTAACTAGGGGCTTTGTTTAAGTTAAACTATGGGAAAAACTCCAAGTAAAACCAGGCCTACTGAACTTATCGATCAAACAAACAGTGCTTTGTTGTTCCTGGTTTGTAGTATGTAGGGATGGAGGGATGAAGGGAGTGGTAGATTTAAGGAAAAACCCCAGGGGATCTCTCTGTCTCTGTCCCTCCCACTCATCTGTGTTTGTCCTTACTCTCCTGGTCTGGTTTCTTTTATGCCTTCTTCCTTTCTTCCTGATTGATCAAAAGCTAAACATTCAAATAGTCTGGTGGGGATATGCAGCAATAAGCCTCTTACAACTTTTCCTAATAACCAGGGCTCATTTTGATTGCATTGCTGCCAAACAGACAATCCAGTGATTGCATCTTCTCTGAACCTCTGTCCTCTGTTGATGAAATGCAAATTAGGAGCTGGTGTCCACCTCTTTAAGTGTAAAATGTTTTTACATGTGCTAAGAGAGGACTTGTTTTGTTATTTAAAGAGTCTGACTGGCTTGTCAGATTGGGGCAGTCTGGGTCTCGACTGGGATTTGCTTCAGTGGGTCTCTCTTCAGACTGATAGCATCTTCCTTTGAAGTGATTAGCCAGAGGTGCTGGGTGGGGTGCGTTGGGAGTGGAGTGGTATGTGTGTGTGAACTGATTAACCTGAGGTGTGTGTTTGCCAGGATGTGTATTAAGGGTGACGGGATGGAGTAGCGCCTTGGGGGGAGGGGGCAGACTGTGTGGTGTTTGGGGGTCGGATGTGGAGATGAGAGGAGCAGTGAGGGAAGAAATAACAGGAAAATAGAGGAGAGAAAATTAGAGCAAAAGAGCGAAGGTTCACATCGCTCAGAGGCAGGAGTTGTGTTTTCTATGAAATTAGTCTTGAAGATGTTATTATCATAATTGGAAAGTAATTGCATCACTTGAAACCTAAAACACTCATTCTGTTGTGTCTGCTACCGTGTAGCTCAGTTTGCTAATGACCAGAGTCATTTACACAGAAAAAACGGTATGTCTGCTATGTGAAGGTCTGATGAGGCTGAATGAATAAATTGACTCCTCTGTTGAATTAGGCCCTTGCTTTCATATTGTCTCTTCTCTTCTCTTCTCTTCTCTTCTCTTCTCTTCTCTTCTTCCTTTCTGTAGCACAATAGGAACTTTCGTGTCTATTCATATTTGTTGTTTCTGGTGGCCCCCATGCAGTGACACAGGGGGCATCCCTTGAAATATGTTCATCCTGGTTCAAAGAAGACCTTTACTGAACTTCAGCTTTCATAATATGTTATTCTGTCCTTATGCCATGAGACAGATTCTCTTCATCAGTGACCACTGAGCTAACGTCTGTAGCGCTAAGCAGAAACAAAAGGGTTTCCCTCACCATATGTCTGTACAGCTCAGTAACAGTCACTAAAATGACTCAGAGTACACAAGTTAACTTGGGCACAGAATTGAGACTTTGGATCTTGACTGCTTTACTAATTACTAGTGCAGTTGTAGTGCTGTGGTTTGTAGTTGTGGGACAGATGTTCATGTTCACAAAATTTCAGGATCTAAGAAAAGCAGCCATGGTTTTACTCACCATGTGCTTTTGAGCTGATCAAAAAGGTTTTGAAAAGCTTTCATAAGCCAAGATGTTGTACAATTTCCTCGAGCCTTAGAGGGGCAGGGAATCCTTCTGAGTACAGCTGAAGTTATAACATGAAAAAAAAAGGAGCAGGGATTTTCATATGACAACAGCGACATACTAACTGGACTGTTCCTGGCCACAAGCCTGGGCTGTATGTGTGTGTGTTTGTGTGTGTCTGTGTGCCAGTTCCCACGCTGTAGGCAGTTCCGTTTGTAGCACTCTGGTGAGGCTGGCAACTGGACTGCAGCTGCTCTCTCTCTCTCTCTGCCTGTTTGCAGCTGTGCCGTGGCCGACAAGCTGAAAAACCAGCAACCAACAAGCAAGTGTAGCACATTCATCCTGATCTCCCTCTATCTTCTGTCTCTCTCTTCCTTGGAATGTTCCAGGCTAACCAGAGTGGGATCCAGCTCTAGATAATTATAACGTGATTCAGAACATTTGTTACAGTGTGTTGAGTCATTTATTCAAAACCCAGATGGAAAGTCGACTTAACTATGTCCAGTGTGGAGTATTAGACTAAACTACATCAAGACCGAGTAAACCAGACCACTAATAAATAAATAAAATACTAAACAACACCAAACTCAGCTAAAATATGTCAAGACAAAGCTGCACGAGACACAAAATGAATTCTGCTTGATACATGTTAAAAGCTGCTGTATGGCATGCAAAGCTATATGAAGCCCTGTTCTGTTATATATTCAAGTTTCATGCTTTGTGACACTAAGCATGTAACTGCCTGATGTCATACAAAAGTCCAAACACAAAGACTGGAAAAAATGCTCGTAGGAATTAAAAGCTTTTATTTTGGGTTGCTTAAAATTATTGTTGACCATAAAGTACAACCATCAAACACATAGATCTTTCATGATTGCAAAATCGGCCCCTGATTCAGAATGAGCAAAGTAACGCGGTCTCTGAAGAAGACTAAACAAAAAGTCATAGCTCTACTTTCCTAGTGTTCATGTTCCACTAGAGCAGCCATGTTTGTTTGCAATTCCAATGTTTACTGGAGGTGTTTCTCATGTGGTATTTTGACTGTATCTTACTAGTACTGATCTACCCCATGCTGTCCTGTATCAGTATCAGTACTAGCTGTGTTAAGTGTGCTAGGGAGAAGTTCAAACATAGCTTAGTTCCTCACCTCCACACACTTGGCCAATCACTGTGTGGTCTGGGTGTGATTGATTGATAGACTGTTGGTTTCAGAAAGTTACAAAAATTCCACCATCGGAAAGGTGTGTGGGGGGGGCGCTATGTGACCATCCAACAGGAATTTTAGCGGAAGTATACTGACATCTTAAAGAAGACAATGTTTCGTCGCCTTCTGTTGTGTTTTCATTTAAGTTGTTGGGTATTTCCAGACTCTCAAACCCCCACCATGCAACAGACAAACCCAGCCACCTAAACCTTAAACAGTCAGGGTGACCCCGACAACAAACATTTGTTGGTCCTGGAGACACTTAACGTCTGTGCATGTGTCTGGTCAGTGTGATGAATGTGAGGACACTATTTAAAAAGGTGTGACAGAATGCCTGTAGGAGGTCAAGGGTTTTGTGTGTAAGTGTGGGGTGGGAGGGGGTGGGGGGATTTGACAAAGCAGACACACTCACATACATACTGAGCTACACACTGTCTCAGAGTCTTTGATGTGCGTCGGCCACAATTTGTTGTCTTCCAGCTGTGAGTCTTTAAAGCACACCAGGACTACTTTACACACAGAGACAGAATCAAACCCGGCAAATGACCACACAGACAGAGGAGGGGTGCAGAGGAGAACAGAAATTAAAGGAGCAGTGCAACATTTTGGAAGCTGTCCTTTCTTAGAATTAGATGTGAAGATCAGTTCTATTCTCTATCTGTCCAATAATGGTGGGCTACCGACTGACAATGCCATCTATACAGGCACTACTACTTAATTTCCCTGAGGGAGTCATCGCAAAGGGATCAATAAAGTCTGTCGAAGTTTGTCTAAGTCTACTAAATGTTATCTGAGGGCAGACAGAAATCAATTCAGGAAAGCAGCTTAAATGGCATCACTGAAGATTTCGATGGAAACAAACACTGAGACATTTTCTTCTGTCAACTTTTTGTATGGAAGCTGTCTCTTCTCATATTTCTCCCATTCTAAACCATACCTATGACCCCTCTTCTCACTCCACCAACATCCACATCCATTTCAACTCTATATCTTTCTGTACCTCTATCCCTCTATCCCCTTCTCGTCTTCTCTCTAGAAGGAATATCAACGACAAAAGAAAAAGCAGATTCCCTCTTATAGCTCCAACTTCTCCTCCTCCTTCCCTGAAGACAGAAAGAAAAAAAAAAATCAAGACCCCCTCCTCACTAATTACAGAGAGCTTGGGGGCTACAAACTCCTCTGCCCACAAACAACAAGATCGTTTAAAGATGCTGATGTAAACAATTAGGAACACACACACATACATTCACATGAGATGAATATAGGTGGAGGGACATCTGTGTGTGTGCTTGTGTGTGTGCACACCCCATATCTCACATTGTAACAACGTCTGGTTTGCATGTTGTAACATCATCGTGAAAGATATGCAGACACACAGGAAGACAGCTGTGGAGATCAACATCTGGGTTGGGGGTTGAGACACCGAGGTGTGTGTCCATGTCTTGGTTTATGTGTGTGTGTGTATGTATGTGTTCAGATAAGCTGATTCTGTCCCAGAGGAAAACAACATGGGATCACTCACAGTCTTCCTTCATTCACTAAATTTGTGTTTTCTCAACTGTGGTTTTGCGCAGCAGAGTGGGCTGGACGCCCCCACATCCATGTAGGAAATAAGCTCTTCAAGTCACAATCCACTGTTTAGAAAAGAAGTTCTTGTAGAAAAAGTTCCTTCATTCATCAGGTCTTTCTAATTTAGTCCATTTAATTCAATCTAATTTGTTTAAAATAGACGTTGAAACCCAGATACTCAGGTCATTATGTCAATAAATGGTGGTGGTCGGAGGAGGGTGGTGTGAAGGGTGAGAAGTCTAAACATGAATTCCAGCAGAGCGAAAGATGAGAGAGGAAGGGGAGGAGACACGGGGAGGAGTGGAGGGGAGGTGTGAGGAGAGGTGTGAAGTTTAAATATGAGGAGTGAGTGTTAGAATAATTTGAGGCTGGGTGAGCTGAGCTGACTGTGTACACACAGGAGGTGACCTCATCTCTCTGACACCAGCACAGCTAAAAATTAGGACGAGACACTATCTCAGCACCAGCTGTCTGCTGAATATTCTGCCATCAGGAGCACAGATTAAAATAACATACTGAAAAAAATGTAGCATTTTAAAATTGTTAGGACATGTAATGACCCCATCACCTATTTTTCAGCATTACCAATGTCAAATCATGGTCTTACAAGTCTAAATCTGAACAAGTGAAGGCATCTCATACTGCAACAGGTTACTTGTAGATTTTTTCTCTGTTTTTATTTTGTTTAAGATTAACACTCTCTTCTCTTCCTCTTTAGTTCAATACATTCCAGGCAGTAATTGGTTATGATGAGACCGACTCATACGTTCTCTTCCTCTACCCTGAAGGTGGCCTGAACTTCTTTGCAACACGACCCAAGGTAAAGTGGCCGGATACAAGGCCTTCATTCACAGCTTGAGTAGCCTGGATATTGTGCCACTGCAGGATTTGTGGATATGCACAAATTGAGTTTAATTATACAGTCACAGCTAATTTAGGAAAATGTTACTCTTATTTTTGCACTTTTTTCTTTTGCTTTTAGGAGTCATATAATGTTGAGATAGAGCTTCCTGCTAGAGTTGGCTTCAGCAGAGGAGAAATTCCTTATTTTTTAATTTCCCGAATTGAGGGACCTCACTACAGCGTTACGAGCGAGGAACAGAGTGTTAAAAACCTTTACCAGTAAGTATGAAACTTCTTTACTGATCTCTGTACCTCATAGCCACATCTGGCAACATGCTAATTAGCCTGAGAATTAGCTCTGCAAATACTGGCTAGCCCCTGAAACTGCTACAACTACTACATTACATAAAAGTCAGTTTTCTATTTCTATAAAACACTAACTTACAGCCAAAGAAGAATGCTAACTTCACACTTCACAAAGAGAAGGCTACAGTATTTAGCTTAATACTAAACAGCTAGCAGGCTAATTGAACAACAAGCATTTATTCATTAGCTGTTAGCTTGTTGTTGCTAATGGGCAACACACTTGAACTGGCAGTTTTAACTGAATGCGGTACTGTAAATACACGTGTTTATTGTGAGAGTTAGCTACCAAGACAGTAAACTAGTTAACAAGATAGCAAACACTAACTTGAGTTAATAAAAGTAAATGAGGCTAGCTCCAAAAGGCTGTTCACATTCACTGTTGTGTTAGCACTAATTGCCTCCAGTGTGGTTGCTAGAGTATGTTACAGCTGAAGATAATTAACTTTTCCTCAGCAGACATTCTGTCATGTTATAACAGGAAAAGCACAGGTGTCATTAGTAACGCAGACAGAGATATAAACCTGTGTGGCTGGAAATGAACACAGGCTGAACTGTGTGCTCATACTGGTTTCTTGCTCTCCAGGGTTGGAAATACAGGAATACCAGGTGTATGGCTTTTCCACACTGGGAACCGTAATTCTTTCGACAACATTGATTCCTGCATCCATTGGTGGCCTGCTTGCTACTTCACCATCTAAAGGACATGGCTTCCCCCTGGTAATTTGTTTTCTTTTTCATTCAGTTTATGGGCAAGAGCGTAGAAAACTCCTCTGATTCTATGTCTTGGTTTGTGCTTCTAGGAGACCACCACCCCTGAATATGCTGAGTTTGAGGAATACCCAGACAATACCTTTGACCCTGATAATGAAGAGGAAGAGGACGATTACCCTCTGACAGGCAGGGACCCTGAATTCCAGACGGCCCCTGCTGGTGGTGACCATTCAGAGCCCCTTCAACCAGCAAGTCCTGATGCTCCCTCCTCTCCTTCAGAGCATCCTGGTCATCAGGTGCTGTATGAAAACAAAGATGTGCCGTTGACCTCTGACCCCGGGTATGGTCCAGAGCCAGCAGAGAGGCAGTTTGCTCCCCCTAGTCCTCCTAAGGCAGCAGCAGAAGAAGATCCACAGCAACCACAGGTAACACTGAAAGGTTTTCCTGAAAATGAAATGAATTAACATGTTAACATGCAAGCCTGTCGGCCAAAGAGACTGGCATCTTTTTTGCTTTTTTGTGTTCCATATTTATTTATATTAGACTATGTTATTTGAAATATGTGACAAGAGTTCCTGAGATTGCCCTTGCAGGCAACAGCACTGAGTGGCAATATGCACTTATTGCAAAAATGGTTATGAAAAAGGAGAATTTAAACTGGCAGTGCTGTCGGAGGTTTGTAATAATGATTTGAAATCGTAGTCACTTTTTGTAAATCCTGTGGTAATAATGGAATGCTGTTTTGAAAACAGTATAGTAGTAATAACAAATGTTGGCAAAACTGCAGCTTGTGATACCCTGCATACTGTATACAATAATGTAAAGTACGTGCAGATCATAGCATCTGGAGACATTTAAATGTCTTGGCTTGGCACTCAGTGACAACAGGATAAACATATTTGAAGTTACACATAGAATATGTCTGCTGTGTGTCCCTCTGTAGGTTCCTCTGGAGGTGGTGGATGTGTACCCCCCTCACAGAAATGAACCACGTCTTTCCCCTGGAGGTCATGTGGTCAGCGTGGATGAAGAAGATGTTGATTTTGACACAGGAGGTAAAAGACAAACAATATACATGCATATGAATATACATATATTTACAGTGTATATATATATATATATATATATATATATAGAGAGAGGAGAGAGAGATTATGAAGTGTATGAAAGGACAGTCACTGGGAGAAACAGGAGGGTAACACTACCTCGCCCTCTGCTGCAGAGCTGCTCAGCAGCTGGCAGTACAATACCACCGTTGTGCCGGGCAGCTCCCAGGTGTGTGTGTGTGTGTGTGTGTGTGTGTGTGGTGTGTGTGTGTGTGTGTGTGTGTGTGTGTGTGTGCTCAACACTCCCTTCTCTGCAACTACTCCCACAGGCTTTTGCCATAAATAAGAATGTGCTCTCAGTCAGCTTGCCTGGTTGCATAAGAGTCAAAAAGTCTGTGTGAGTAAAAATGTTCATCTTAAGTCATTTAGCTCAGGTTGAAGTGATGACACAGTATTTTTCTTGGAGGAGACAAAGAAACATCTGTCAAGAGATGGAATATTTTCCAGAAAGGATTGACAGTATTTCCAGAATAAAGCCAGTCCCTCATTTAGTGTTAGAAAGATTCAGATCGATCAGTTTCTGATCGATCTCGATCTTGCTTGTTTTTAGGAAAACAACACACCTTTTTAAGACTTAATATACTGAGCAAATGACACCTTAAGATGGATATTTCTGAAGCAAGTGTGTATACAGTGTGTAGTATGTGCACATATACAGCTATGTTTGTGTGTGTGTCTAACAAAAACTGAGAAAAAGCACAATTTTCCCATACACATGCCACATTTCAGTGCTTTCATTGGTTTACTTTTAATGAAACGTAGAACATAAGAACACTGTAATACTGGTTGGTCCCTGCCACAGCACTGGCATATATTTTTTATGTGTGTGTGTAAAATCACAGTGATTTGTCTCCTCTGTGTGTGCAGTTGTTGAGAAAATATCCTGACATCCTGTGTTCATTCTGCATTTTGACTCCAAATCAGCTATTTGCCAAAAAGACAAATAGAGAAAGAGATAGACGGGGAGACAGTGGAGAAAGCGAAGCACTCATTTGGTGGTTGTGCAATTCCCATGTGGTGTTTTGAACCCTGTAAAAGACACTGCAGTCAGCATTGGTAATCCTTGAAAAATTTTAGTGACGAGTCATACTGTTTTAGCTTTGTATTTTCGTCAACTGCTTCATTTTAGAGACATTTAGAGTCTTAAATCGCTTTTCAGACAATGTAATTTCAGTGGTCTGAGAAATGCTGCCAGAAATATGATTCTCAGACTTTTTTGTCTGTTCAGCAACAGTGCCTACCATTTTCTCACTGACTACCCAATTTTTTTTTCTTCTTCTGTTTATTCCAACTGAATTAGGAACAGAGTGCATCACTTCCTGTGTGTCAGGATTTTTTTTTAAATCAAAAAAGCAACCATCCCCAAGTGTTTAGAACATCACATGATTCTAGGAACTACATATACTGTAGAAACACATGACTGTATATATATGTGACTTTGAATTATTGTGATTTTTTTTGGACTTCTGAAATATGTGTGAAAACATTTTACATGCCTATGGAATTTCTCTCTCTCCCTCTCTCTCACATTGTGTGTGTGTGTGTGTGTGTGTGCATATGTGTGTGTGTGTGTGTGTGTAACTGGATCAGTGGGTGTGGGAGGCAGGACTGCAACAGCTGGTTTCTCTCCAAACATGAGTGTGTGTGCATGAGTGTATGTACTCATCTCCCTGCATCTTTTCCACTTTTATCATCCTTTCCGTCCATCCAGCCTATGCTGAAACAATGTTCTGTCTGTATAGATACACAGATGAGATCAAGATAAATCCTCTGTTGGAACATTGGAAATGACCATACTGGTCTGCATATACATCTCTCTCTGTTATGTCCTGTTGGCATTTTAGTAGAATCTTGTATCTGAGACATTAGGACATTAATTATATATGTGATTATATATGTGATGCAATAAAAATGTCTTCTTCCCTCTCCTCTCTCTCAGTGATTCACTACACTACAGAGAATAAGGAAACATGTGCGAGGTATGTGAAAACTAGATCTGATGCTGCTGGTATAAGAAAATTATATCCTAAATATTTAGAATTATTTCATATTAATACTTGATTTATTAACACGAACATTTCCAGAGAGAAATATTAAGAGGAAAAACTGCAACGCCCTACATATGAATCTTTCTCTTTTTGTGCCAGATTCCAGCAGCAGTGCTCCCAGAATGCCTTCTGCTCTGACTATGCCACAGGCTTCTGCTGTCACTGCCGGCCTGGCTTCTATGGAAACGGACGCCACTGTCTACCTGAGGGTAAGACCTCTACCATTAACATTAATCGTGTTTCAGTTTTTAAATGTAGTCGTGAACGGTAGCATGAGCCTTTCTTCAGTTGTTAACGATGTTTTTGGTGTAAACCCTGCGCTGCTCCTCCAGGTGCTCCCCAGCGTGTCAGCGGTAAGGTGAGCGGTACTGTGACCGTGGGATCGACTCCGGTGCAGCTGAACAACATTGATCTCCATGCCTACATCGTGGTGGGAGATGGGAGAGCGTACACTGCCATAAGTGAGGTAGGAGCTGGAATATGCACATTTCAGTATCTAATTTCTGCTGGCATTTTGAAACTGTCTTGCATCATTCACATTTAATTCTCTCTGATTTGACCTTTGTAAACTTTGTGCTGATTGGTCAGGTACCTGAGCCAGTGGGATGGGCTCTGATGCCAGTTGCACCAATAGGAGAGCTGTTCGGATGGCTGTTTGCCTTGGAGCTGCCCAACAGTCAGGCAGGATTCAAAATGACAGGTAAACTGTGTGTGTGCACGTGTGTGTTTCAGTATGTTGCCCTGTACATCTTGACTCTTGAGCACATCTGTAGAGAGATGAGGGAACTCCTCTACAGGGATAGATGTCTTGTGTGTGTGTGTGTGTGTGGTGTGTGTGTGTGTGTGTGTGTGTGTGTGAGAGTCTCTCAGCCAGCTGTATTGTCTCCAGGGATGTGATGTGATATCAGGCTTCCACCTCCCCTCTCTAATAGGAAACAGCTGTGTGTGTGTCTGTGTGTGTGTTTTCTGTGTGAATGTAACAACTTCAGACATTCCACTTTTTATGATAATGCAACTAGCTGCTCCATTGGTCTGTCAGCAACAATGTGTCATGAAAATAATCTATAAATAGACAAACAGTAGAGGTAATGACTGATTGATGAGTTGACTGACGGTGTTACCAGGTGCTGAGTTCACTCGTCGTGCAGAGGTGATCTTTTACCCCGGCAACGAGCGCCTGTCAATCATTCAGACAGGCCGCGGCCTTGACGACCACAACCACCTCACCGTGGATACTGTAGTTAGTGGCAGCGTGCCCTTCCTGCCCCCTGGAGCTGAAGTCACCATGGATCCCTTCAAGGAGACCTACCAGTACTACCCATCTGGTAACCATAACAACCACAAGAGACACATTTTTGATATAAAATTTGATGGCCCCTTTCCCCTAAAACATTTCTCTCTCCCTGCAGTTGCCACCTCCACCTCCGTCAGAGAGTATTCAGTTGTTTCAGCAGAGCAAGGCTCAGAGTCCTTCTCCTTCCAGCTGAAACAGAATATCACCTACCGTGACTGTCGACATGACAACCGCGCCGTCGCCCTGGAGACGCTGCAGATCACCATGGAGAGGGTCTTTGTGATGTACGTCAAGGAGGAGCGGATCCTGAGATACGCCATCACCAACAAGATCAGCCCAGTTGGAGGTGAGTCAAACCAGAGTTAGATGGACCCGTCGCCTGCAGGTCACAGACGTTCATTACAAACAATACTGGAATTAAATTTACTATAGAGCTGATCACTATAACTATCTTAATATATTAAACCCTGAGTGCACATGAATAAGAATACATGAGCCTCAAAAGAATTTATATTGGAACTAATTTGAAATTCATCTGACTTCATAAACTTGACATACCTGAAATGAATATATGATATCATAAAACAAATGAGAGTGAAGTTGGTCCAGGTGTCACTGGAATGACATTATCACTACAGACTACCTGAGAGTAATATCCGTCAGGTGGATGACACTGACCAGTCTTGTCTTCAACAAAAGGCCAAAATCAACTCATTATATTGAAAACTAAGCATCTGATTGACTGCTTAAATTCATTCCAGACCATCGGTGTCAGGGTTTAAATGGGCGAGCACACTGGAGGCGTTGAAAACGTGAGGTTTTCTCTTCCAGAACCCCAACTAGCAACCAGACCACCTAGTAATTGTTGCAATGTTGCCACAGAAACCTCAGCCAAACCACGGCACAGAGTCGGACAGAGGTTGGCTTTAACACACATGCTGCAAGCAGAGGACATAATTATACATTAAAAACCATAGAAAACAATATTAAAACGTCTGTATTACCTCTGCTGTTTCTGGGTTCATTGTCTACCAAAGGCTGCAGACACACTACACCACAGTTTATGTCAGAGCTGACTCTAAATGTTTGACTAGTTTGGTTTGTTCAAGCAGATGACTGACATTTATAACTTGCATATGGACAGATGTTGAGGTTGTCCTGTAGAGTGAGCTGGTCAAGCGGTTAAATCTGAATGGAGGCCAGGTAATATTCAGTCAGATTTTAGCATGAGAAAAAATCATTGATGATGGGAGTGTGGAGAGAAAATTGCCCGAACTCATTGTTTAGTTTGGTGCCTGAAAGTGCTTTGTGGTGCCAGAACACAAAACCAAAGCCACAAAATGTTGCATTTTAACCACCTTGGTTTGGTTCTGTGGCATTAAAATGCAGATAGTGTGTATCCCTGAAATTTAACTAGTCATCATGTGCGTGTACTGTTGTGTTTTATTTATTCAACTGTAACTGTGAGTGAATTTAGAAAGAGAATTTCAACTTATTTACTCTCTACCATGACTAATACATCACATACTATATCTGTATTCGTGTCTGGAAGTTGAATGTATCTTTTTCGTGGTTACTCAATCTTTATTGCACACATGTGAATGAATCCAGCACCTCAGCCAGACATTCGGAGGTTTCTTTGATCTCAATCGATAGGTAGTTAAGCACAGATGGATGCTTTCTTTTTAATCGTGTTTGATTAGATGCAAGGCCTCTCTCGCTTTATGTCTTTATATCTTCTTTTGCATCACTTGCTCTCATCTTCTCTCCAGATACCAGCAGAAAAACAGGCTATACACATATAGATATGTGTATGGAAATGCTGCATGCGCTATATGTCATGTTCTTTTTCTATCAACACACAGTGGTCATGCTGTCTTTATCCACTCTTTCTGATGAAAACCAGAAAGAGACAAGAGAGAGACAAGAGACCTCGAAAGATGTAGAGGAAAAGAAAGAGTTTGAGACACAAAGAGTGAGAGGCTGGAGTTTTTTTTCCCTCGGGTTTTGAATCCAGACCAAGTTTCTGTCATTTAAACGTCAACATGTTGATTAAAAAGGTTCTGATGACA
The DNA here is from genome assembly GCF_001640805.2 of Lates calcarifer. Taxonomy (NCBI): domain Eukaryota; kingdom Metazoa; phylum Chordata; class Actinopteri; family Centropomidae; genus Lates; species Lates calcarifer. Next base: position 10,800,336 of record NC_066854.1, read on the forward strand.
CATCTCACACATGCACATGCACACACACCGATACACCCAGTGCACAGCTGGAAGAGCTTTGGGGGATCAGGGGTTTTGTAAACATGGGTTAAGTGGTGTGTGTATGGGAGAGAGAGAGAGAGTGTGTGTGTGTGTGTGTGCGTGTGCACATGTGTGTGTGTTTTCAAGGGTCTTACACTTTCTGGGAAATAATATCCCAGCCAATGACAGATTTTCTAGTGGGGGGGTTGCTGAGCAGAATAGCTGCCCATTGATGTCATGAGAATCAGCAGAACTTAAGGCATTGAACCGATGAGAAAGGGAAGGAATGGGCAAGAGAGAGAGAGAGAGAGAGAGAGAGCAAATTAACCAGACTTGTGTACATGTTGTCACCTCATCTCCATATGGCGATGATTAAAGTTTCATTTAGTGTTCTTGTGCAGTGGGATCCTGCCTTTGTTGGTTCCAATTTTATGACCTTACAATAAACAGCGCAATCGTTTCATAGTTTAAGAGTTGAATAGCCTGGGCCTCAGCCTGTGCATTAAGATACCAGGTGCACCAGTGTTGAATCTGATGTTGCAAGTGCCTGTTTGTACACTGTGAACAGTTGTTATGTAAGATAAATATCTTATAAAAGCCTAATATTAACAGCTGTCACACTGGGGTCTAATCTTTTTCTGTTCAGACTGTCCAGTTTGAGTAACAGATTAATGTGTTTAAAGGCTGATCAGACACCAAACGCTCACAGACAGGATTTTACAACTCTAGACACTTATCACAACACAAACACAATCATCTCTCTTCATCATGATCACAGGGTAAACAGTGGAAATGTGGCGTTCATGTCACAAAGTCATCTACCAGGAATGTGCTCATGCACTTATTTGATTGGTCAGTGCAGTGGTTTGCCAGATGACAGCACAAGTTGTGCCTGTTTTTTTTGCCAGAAGACGTTGTTCTATTATACTGCCAGCACCTTCTGACTCAGACAAAAACGTAGCCCCCTTACTAGAGGGTAACTCTGTAACCATGCAGACCAGGATTTTCAAGGAATACCTCAGCTATTTATCAGTGCACATCTATACAGCTGAGGGTCTGAGAGATCGATCCAAAGACAGAATGGTCAAAATCGACACATCTGAGGCCAAGTTGTCCTGGCTTTCCCTAACGCGAGCCTTCAAAAGTGCTGGATCCTACAATACCCGTAATGCAACAAAGACGCATCGAACCACTGAAGCAGTAAACTGCTGGCTTTAAACTCACAGATCTGTTACTCTAACTGGACATTGTTGGTCCCGTGCATATTCAGCCTGAACGCCCTCTAAGAAGCTGCTTTCATCACATTACACATAACGCTCTCTTAAATTTCAGGTCATTACAAAGTGGGAGTAAAAGTCAGTAAAAGTGATGATAAGTAGTTTTATGTTGCACTAAGGGTGGTTCATCAGATTTCAGGGGTAGCCGGTGCACCTCGGCCACCTTCTGTCACAGCTACGCCCCTGTACAACCAGTCTGTTTGTGTGTGTGTGAGTGTGTGTGTGGAGGAGTTTCGTAGAGAAGCAACAGGTGGGAAACTGCAGTCATTTCTTTGATGGTGTATAGTGCGTGTGTGTGTGTGTGTGTGTGTATGTGTGTGTTCTCCACCCCTCTCTCCTACTCGCCTTCTCTCTCTCGCTCTCTCTCTAATTATCCCTCAGTCTTTTCTCCCATCCATGTGTATCTCACCCTCTCATCTCTCCCTCGTCCCGGCCACATTCAGGACTTTGAAGAGTCTCTCTCTCTCTCTCTCTCTCTCTCTCTCTCTCTTTGATAATGAACCAAAATTGGTCTCTGGCCTCAGGAGATGGAAGCAAGCTGTTTGATTTTGTTTAGGTGTAAGTCTGTGTGTAGTTGCTTATTGGGTATTATGTCCTTGATGGTAAAGAAAAGGTCCACCTTAAAACACTTTAACATCATTAAATACAGATATTCTTAATGTGAATTTGATTTTATTTTGGTGGTTTATGTGTCCTGTTCCTGTGAGTAACTGACTATATGTAGACATTATGACCAACCGGACTCCAGACCTCCAGAAAATCTGTTTGAACTTAATACAAATGCCACTCTTGGAATTATAATTAGATGGTGTGGGAACAAGGTTTTCCAGTGAAACCCATACTAATATTAGGTATACTTAGACAAAGCATTTTTTAAAGCATGGGAGACCAATTTCACCACAAAACCAGACAAATGATCAGGAAAACAACTTTTAGAATAATACTTGAAACCTAACACCTAACAGCATTTCAGTGGTGCAGTGGGTCAGATTTAGTCAGTAGAGACTGTTAGGGTTTGTGGTTTGACTCCTGCTGTGCCACCCATGCTGTTGTAGAGTGGCACAGTGTCACTTCATTCTTTGCATATTTATAAGACTTTAACATTCTTTTCAAATGATTTCCCGTGGTTTTCTTTCCTCTGCTGTTTTTCTCTCTCTGATTTCCCAGAAATTAGTCTGAGGTCTGTTGTTTAAAGTGTCTTATGCGTCTGAGCCATGCGTTGGTATGAGAAAACCCTGCACACACATCCGCTCACTCATCCCTCTGTCTGTGTGTCTCTCTCATGTATATGTGTGTCTAACCTTATCCATATGTCGAATATTGAGAACATGAAGAGAGGCACTTCCTAAGAGGAAACCGTCCTATGGGAATTTGTCTGGAGTGGGTTTACATGTGTGTTTGGTTAAGCTGTCCTGTAATCAGTCGCTGTAATCATTGGACTTTTACTGTTGAATAATCCACATCTCAATTAATCTCAATTCAGGACATTTGGAGTGTTGTAGAATCTGTGCAGTTCTTGTCATGTGTGTGTGTCTCTGGTTACACAGACAAATACTTCAGTAATGTTACTGGGGATTTTGTCTCTGGATTTATTGTAAGATGAAATTGGTTGATTTAAAAAAAAAATCATCTCAATCTGTGCTGCTAAATCCTCCTGGCAGGGGATTTTTTACATTAGTCCCAGACAGAAGTTTCAGTACTGCACTGACAGTACCAGCACCAATAAATAATAGAGTAGTGCCAGTTGTGGGATATACCTAAGTACTGTGCTTGAATACAATTCTGAGGAAGTTGTAATTTAGTAGTACAGGATCGTGACAATGTATGCACATTGCAGAGTGCTTAATGGTGCTTTCCTTCTCTTTGCTTAGTCTAATAGAGTCTTCCTCCCTCACACACTTACTCACACAAACACATGCAGACAAAGATACAGACGGTTCAAGGCAGTGTGTCTGTGTTTCATCAACATGTGTCCATTAAATGTAAGAGGTCAAGTACAGGCTGGATGGAAGGAATCATCTGTACTCTCGTCCCCCCTCCTCCTCTTCTCCTCTCTTCTTTCTGTCCCATCCTACTTCTCCCTCCTCCTCCTCCAGGTTAATTCTCTACTTAACAGGGACTTCTATGATGTTAAGCTGGTGCATGGCCTGTTATTAGCCCAGCAGCAGGTCTTTCTCTCCTGCTGACAGCATTAGGAAAGCCCCAGGCTCAGCAGCAGTTCCCATGGCTGGGCCTCTGCACCTCTCTCACATAGTCTATGTGTGGTTTTGTCCACTGTATTGCACAGCACATGTAAGAATGTAGTGAAGACTCCAGGTGTGGGGGCACATGTTATGGTAACACAAACAAGCAGGCACACAATGTATATACTCTATAAGCACCAGTAATGACCCTTAATTACAGCTTTTACACTCACATACACATGTGCAGCATGCTATGTGTTGTCAGATGAGGGATTCCTGGTGGCTCATGAGCTTATGTCTCAAATCCCCTCTTTTTCTCTCTCTGCAGACATAGATGAGTGTGCTGAGGGTTTGAGCTCATGTGGTGCTCATGCTCAGTGTGTGAACCTGCCTGGTAGCCACCGCTGCCAGTGCCAGAGTGGCTATGAGTTTGGCTTCGACGGGCGTACCTGTGTTGGTAAGTTGGAATGACTGAAATGCACTGAAGTCACAACAGTATAGTGTACAGTTTGTACACAGCCACACTAGTGGTTCAGCAAAAGTTACATAGTCTTGCTTTAAGGGATCACTGAAAGATCACAGTTCACTGTGGAGGGGGACATGGTTGTCATGTACCCAAAATTCATGACAACCAAAAACATTAACCTCATAGTGATGTTAGAAGAAAAGTCAGGGGATCACCAAAGTCATTAAAATACATTGTGTGAGCGCCCCTGATGTCTGTACAAAATGTAGTTTGCTATTCATCCAGTAGATGTTGAAATATTTCACTGGATGAGTGAATTTTTTTACCTGTGGTGGTGCTAATTGGAAAGAATTGTTACAGTCCATCCATAGGGGAACATGTTTGTACTAAATTTCATTTCACAACTCATCCAATAATTGTTGAGACATTTAACTGAAAACCAAAAAATAACAACCTCATATTGGTGTTAGAGGAAAACTCAGGGGATCGTCTAAATCTCTAACAGTTTCAACACATTTTAACACCTGTTAATCATTGTCTACAATTAATGACAAACCTGTTGTAGTGGTTTGTCTTTGTGCTGTGCTCCATGACACTCCTTCATTTATGTGAAAGTCTGCGTCAACACAGATATCCAACAAAGACCACTAAACATAAAGGCTGACAGTGTTATTCTCCCATCATCATCATGATCTCATCCTGTCCTTCATGGGTTGGTTGTCAGTTGCACTTGTTGGTCCCCTAAGATGTATTTTGGAGCATGTAGAGCTGCATGTTCCAAAATGAGCTGAGTTTTTGGAAGAGACCCACATATTTGTCCGAACACAGGAATAACATCTCTTCATAAACAGTAAGGCACAGCTGCAAAAGCTAGAAAACACAGTGAGAGGGGAGGATGGGTGACAAATGTGAGAACAAGAATGGGAATGAGAGGACTAATGTGAGAACAAGAGGGTGAGATTGGACAGGACAGGGGGTGAAAGTGAAAGACAAATGGAGCAGTGACACAGTGTGTGTGTTGCTTTGGAATGTGTGGAGGAGCACGGTCCTGCCGGTGTGTGTGTGTCCTCCTTTCACCTATCAGTGTGAACTTTTGATGAACTTCCTTTAAACCCTCCCTTCCTACCTCTTTGACAGATATGCGAAACTTTACATAAAGCCTTGAAATCATCCAAATATTGATAAGATACCACTGAATTATTCCAAGCCAGCAGCCAGATGTTGTTTTATGTATCATTTTTGTTTTGTTTGAGTTAGTGAGAGTTTCCAGACTCCAAGCATGACTTTCTGCAATTGTGGTTGCTTATTTATTTCTCTCCCCCTATTTTCACAGATATGGATGAGTGCAGCTCCTCTCCATGTCACGTCAACGCCAGATGTATCAATGGATTAGGATCTTTCCAGTGTCAGTGCCAGCCTGGCTTTTACGGTGATGGTTTCTACTGTTCCCAGCAGGAAGGTCAGTAAAATTGCCACAGTTGTGATGCAGTGTGACTCAAATAGACTCATACAGATTGTAACTGTCATATATTTATAATGTTTCATATAGAGAGGGACTATTACTATATTTCTATAATTCCAGCATTTCATTTTACCGTTTGCCCTTTGTATTAAATGTTCTGAGATCTTTCATTAAGATCTTGCAGCCTTTTCAAAACTCTTATGGAAACTTATCAGAAAGTATGATAGGAATGATACAAATTTTATTTTATTTTTTTAAATCATTGTTTGTCTACAGGACAGACAGTTCGTCCAAAGAGCCAGTGTGAGCTGCACAGAGACAGTCTGCAGAGTGGAGTGGAACTTGGTGGACGGCCAAGGGTCGGAGCCTTCATCCCTCAGTGCGACTCTGACGGACGGTACCGACCTCTGCAGGTGGGCACTGACTGACAGAGTGCATGTCTGACTGATGACACAAGTGAAATGATGTTCTGATTTTGAAAAGTTTAATAATTCATTCCAGTGCCACGGCTCCACTGGACATTGTTGGTGCGTGGACAGTAGTGGACAGGAGAGAGCAGGAACCAGGACACCGCCTGGTACAGCACCCAAGGACTGTGACAGACCAGGTACTCATTCTGTTGTCATTTTGTCTATAAGTGGCTGTTCAATAAAAGGATTGGTGTATAAGTTAAAATGTCCTTATAGTTTGTTCATCTTTACCTTATATAGATATGAAAACATAACTGTAATCTTTGGAATTTGGATTTGAGTTATTTTGTGTTTCATTTCCATAAAGTTAGTGAAATATTCGGTTAATGTAGCAAGCTCCAAAAACACTGGATCCTACATTTCCCAAAATGCAGTGCAGCATTAGGGGAACCTTTCGCTTTCAGTTTGTAACTTATCCTTAAAACCCAAGGTAAAATAACCTCCATGACATCACTATGGCATCAAGGGTTAGTTTATCACACTTATCAAAGCTCCTCAAAAACTACAGAGGACATTACACAACAGTTTTGGCAAGCTAAATTGGATTAACTGTGAACTAACTGAATCTAGTGTGTCATTGGAGTGCTCCTCTAAGAGCCATACTTAGCTTTGATCCAGTATGGTACGTCTGGCCACTAAACCACATAAAATATGCAGATGACATCATTTTGGTGTGCCTCATCATCAGGAAGGCAGTGGAGAACCAATAAAATGTGTTTATTTTTGTGAGAACCTAGCTTTACATATTCATTATTTGTTATTTTTCCTCTCCAGATGAACCAGAGCGTCCTAAAACGTACTGTGAGCAGCACAGAGACAGTGTACAGACCACCAGTCCAGAGGGATATCCTATACCTGGAGTGTTTGTACCTCAGTGTGATGATAATGGACAGTACAGACCTTTACAGGTCAGTGTTGTTCTATGTGTAATCCATCAAATGTTATTTTCATACCTGTAATCTAACTCTAACTCTGAAGCTGAAAATAATTTATTTTGGTTACTGCTGTTGCTGTTTCAGTGTCATGGCTCCTCTGGACATTGTTGGTGTGTGGACAGTAGAGGACAAGAGAGACCAGGAACCAGGACACCACCTGGTACACCATCTGTAGACTGTGACAGACCAGGTGAGATTGCTTGGAAGCACTTGCCAAAATTTAGATTTTCAGGCTGCACAGGCTACATTAAATGACGACTCTCATGTCTGTGTCAAACTTCTCTGCAAGAAAGAGAGTAAATGCATTTCCCAAAATGTTGAACTATTCCTTCCATCTAAAGTAAGTGGAAACATGCATATCTGGGTGGGGGTAACATTACAGAAATTTTCAATGCAAACACTTTGTAGTTTCTATAGGGGTTGAAGTTCATTTTTCAGTGTCAATACCTTGCCATACGTTTTCCACCTTCCCTTGTTCTGTCAAATAGATTTACCAGGACTATCTTGTAGTTTTGGCCTATTTGTGTTGTTTGCTAAAGATTCCTTATGTAAATAAATGTTTTGTTTTCCTCCTCAGATGAGCCAGAGCGTCCTAAAACTCAATGTGAATATCACAGAGACAGTCTTCAGACCACCAGTCCAGAGGGATATCCTATAGTTGGAGCCTATGTACCTCAGTGTGATGCTAATGGACAGTACATACCACTGCAGGTCAGCACCTGATGAATGATGGCTAATTGACAGACAGATGAACTGATATTGTTTTTGAATTTAACCTAAAATAACATAAAAATTGGACTATGTGAAATTAATTAATTTTACAGTGCCATGGTTCCAGTGGACATTGTTGGTGTGTGGACAGTAGAGGACAGGAAAGAGCGGGAACCAGGACATCACCTGGTGCACCACCCACAGACTGTGACAAACCAGGTGAAAAAAAGAAAACTACACAAATAGACAGACTTCTCCCTCTATTCAGCCCCACATAAGCATTTAAAGCTAATTTGTTATCTGTGGTAACAGGACTAGCGTCAGCAGGTGTATTATGTCATGGCCCTCCAAGGCTCTCTTGCAAAACATTGACCTGTGAACCCCCTAATTCCTCAACTCAATGACAAGTCAAACAGACAGCACATTTACGCCAGTGTGTGTCTAACCTTGTAAGTGGTGCAGTGTTGAGGTCATTGGGTCATAGCCTTGGAATGCCTGGAAAAACAGGTGATATCACTATGAGACGGAGTGTGTGGTGGGAAGTTGAAAGTAAAGGACAACAGAGGGCCAGAGTAACATGAGGCTCAAACACATCTCACTGCATGTTTTTTTTCTTCATATGAACTAAAAGTTAAGACAGCTATACACCAGCTGGATGGATTTTATGACCCTTTTAGAGGAAGGAGTGACAGTGAGAAAATAAACATGTCTGTCACCCTTTTAAAATGTACCTTTTTAATGTACATTTGTAGGTCTTTCCACAAACATAGTCAAGGCCACATCCTGCATTAATCTCCATTTTAAATGACAGGAGGGATTCAGTCATATCTGATGTTATACACTCTCTGAAAGAATATGCTGTACAAAGTTTCCTGTTCTGATCCTGATCCTGTTCTTGTGTATCTCTCTCATCCAGATGAGCCAGAGCGTCCTAAAACTCACTGTGAACATCACAGAGACAGTGTTCAGACCACCAGTCCAGAGGGATATCCTCTACTTGGAGCCTATGTACCTCAGTGTGATGATAATGGACAGTATGTTCCACAGCAGGTAAGCATCTGGTGACAGATACATTCAAACAGTTTCATTTATGACTTTAAAGTAACTTTGAGTAACATAAATGACATACAAACATAATTTGACATAAATTGTTGTTGCTCTAGTGTCATAGTTCTACTGGATATTGTTGGTGTGTGGACAGTAGAGGACAAGAGAGACGTGGAACCAGGACACCACCTGGTACACCATCTGTAGACTGTGACAGACCAGGTGAGACTGCTGTTTCTAGTTGTTTATGACCTGCTGTATCCAAACTTGTCAGGACATATAGTACATACACATTCAAGTACTAAATCTCATCTAAATGGGAGGCCAACATGAAGGGGGCTGATGACAATATACAATCTAAAGCTGGTAAATCCAACATTGTGCAGCTTTTTAAAATGAGTTGTAAGGAGTGAAGAGAACTGTTGAAGCCCATCTAGAAGGGATTTATTATAGCAGTCCATGCAGGGCATGGGTTGAGCTTAAGCAAATCAGTAGCAGCAGTAACAGATGGGTTGTCAGTTGTGCCAACAGAGCCAAGAGATCTAGTGTGGAGAAAAATAGTAGTGGGCTCAGTGCAGGACCATGTGGTACCAGTTTCTAACAGGTATAAGAGGACAGGGACTGAGGAAAGTGGAAATATCTTCTATGAAAGATACTGAGGTGTTGAATTGGTAATTCCTAAATGTTGTAGCTTAGGAGCAGCTGCAAGTCTACATGTTTCTAATGGCTATAACTGTTTTGTTGTAAACACCTGTGTTTACTAATGACTTACAAAAATTCATCAACCTGCCTTATCCAGATGAGCCAGAGCGTCCTAAAACTCACTGTGAACATCACAGAGACAGTGTTCAGACCACCAGTCCAGAGGGATATCCTCTACTTGGAGCCTATGTACCTCAGTGTGATGATAATGGACAGTATGTTCCACAGCAGGTAAGCATCTGGTGACAGATACATTCAAACAGTTTCATTTATGACTTTAAAGTAACTTTGAGAAACATAAATGACATACAACCATAATTTTGACATAAATTGTTGTTGCTCTAGTGTCATAGTTCTACTGGATATTGTTGGTGTGTGGACAGTAGAGGACAAGAGAGACGTGGAACCAGGACACCACCTGGTACACCATCTGTAGACTGTGACAGACCAGGTGAGACTGCTGTTTCTAGTTGTTTATGACCTGCTGTATCCAAACTTGTCAGGACATATAGTACATACACATTCAAGTACTAAATCTCATCTAAATGGGAGGCCAACATGAAGGGAGCTGATGACAATATACAATCTAAAGCTGGTAAATCCAACATTGTGCAGCTTTTTAAAATGAGTTGTAAGGAGTGAAGAGAACTGTTGAAGCCCAACTAGAGGGGATTTATAGCAGTCCATGCAGGGTATGAGTAGGGCTTGAGCAAATCAGTAGCAGCAGTAACAGATGGGTTGTGACTTGTGCCAACAGAGCCAAGAGATCTAGTGTGGAGAAAAATAGTAGTGGGCTCAGTGCAGGACCATGTGGTACCTCAGTGCAGAAGATGTCTGGTTAAAACAGACCCTGCATAGCCCCAGTAAGTGAAACCAGTCAGGGAGAAGACAGTAGGTCATAAAACACACCAAGACCTTTAAAGGTAGAAAGTTTCTAACAGGTATAAGAGGACAGGGCCTGAGGAAAGTGGAAATATCTTCTGTGAAAGATACTGAGGTGTTGAATTCCTAAATGTTGTAGCTTAGGAGCAGCTGCAAGTCTACATGTTTCTAATGGCTATAACTGTTTTGTTATAAACACCTGTGTTTACTAATGACTTGCAAAAATTCACCAACCTTTCTTATCCAGATGAGCCAGAGCGTCCTAAAACTCACTGTGAACATCACAGAGACAGTGTTCAGACCACCAGTCCAGAGGGATATCCTCTACTTGGAGCCTATGTACCTCAGTGTGATGATAATGGACAGTATGTTCCACAGCAGGTAAGCATCTGGTGACAGATACATTCAAACAGTTTCATTTATGACTTTAAAGTAACTTTGAGAAACATAAATGACATACAACCATAATTTTGACATAAATTGTTGTTGCTCTAGTGTCATAGTTCTACTGGATATTGTTGGTGTGTGGACAGTAGAGGACAAGAGAGACGTGGAACCAGGACACCACCTGGTACACCATCTGTAGACTGTGACAGACCAGGTGAGACTGCTGTTTCTAGTTGTTTATGACCTGCTGTATCCAAACTTGTCAGGACATATAGTACATATACATTCAAGTACTGAATCTCATCTAAATGGGAGGCCAACATGAAGGGAGCTGATGACAATATACAATCTAAAGCTGGTAAATCCAACATTGTGCAGCTTTTTAAAATGAGCTGTAAGGAGTGAAGAGAACTGTTGAAGCCCAACTAGAGGGGATTTATTATAGCAGTCCATGCAGGGCATGGGTTGAGCTTAAGCAAATCAGTAGCAGCAGTAACAGATGGGTTGTCAGTTGTGCCAACAGAGCCAAGAGATCTAGTGTGGAGAAAAATAGTAGTGGGCTCAGTGCAGGACCATGTGGTACCAGTTTCTAACAGGTATAAGAGGACAGGGCCTGAGGAAAGTGGAAATATCTTCTGTGAAAGATACTGAGGTGTTGAATTGGTAATTCCTAAATGTTGTAGCTTAGGAGCAGCTGCAAGTCTACACATTTCTAATGGCTATAACTGTTTTGTTGTAAACACCTGTGTTTACTAATGACTTACAAAAATTCATCAACCTGCCTTATCCAGATGAGCCAGAGCGTCCTAAAACTCACTGTGAACATCACAGAGACAGTGTTCAGACCACCAGTCCAGAGGGATATCCTCTACTTGGAGCCTATGTACCTCAGTGTGATGATAATGGACAGTATGTTCCACAGCAGGTAAGCATCTGGTGACAGATACATTCAAACAGTTTGATTTATGACTTTAAAGTAACTTTGAGTAACATAAATGACATACAAACATAATTTGACATAAATTGTTGTTGCTCTAGTGTCATAGTTCTACTGGATATTGTTGGTGTGTGGACAGTAGAGGACAAGAGAGACGTGGAACCAGGACACCACCTGGTACACCATCTGTAGACTGTGACAGACCAGGTGAGGGGAAAGATTTTACTCAGTGTACCTTCATTTGTCCTTCATGTTACTTTTGATAGTTTACTTGACAAAAGACAGCATCTCTATTTTATTACTTTACACCTTTTTTTCTTGAAATCTGCAGATGAACCAGAGCGTCCCAAAACGTACTGTGAGCAGCACAGAGACAGTGTACAGACCACCAGTGCAGAGGGATATCCTATACCTGGAGTGTTTGTACCTCAGTGTGATGCAAATGGCCAATACACACCTCAACAGGTATCATTGTTACTGTGTTGTAAATGAGAGATCCTGCATATCTTTATTCAGTATTGTTATGGCCATACATACAATTATTATTTCTATTCTAGTGTCATGGCTCCTCTGGACATTGTTGGTGTGTGGACAGTAGGGGGCAGGAGAGAGCAGGAACCAGAACTCCACCTGGTACACCATCTGTAGACTGTGACAAACCAGGTGAGATAGCTGCCTGACATTTATTGCACTCTGACCAAAATGTGGTAAATACAAACTTGTGACAGTTCTCTGTCTTACCAAGGAAGAATACACTTTTTGTAACAACTAAGTTGAGGTGATGAGCTGACAGCTTGGGATGCACAGGCTCCAGCCTCTGTGTGCCTGAAGAGGAAAAAGAAAGTTGAGTGTCGTCAGCATAGATGTGGTAGAGAGAAGTGCAGTCTTGGTAGCCAAGCTACATAACCTACAAAGTGATGGTCCATCAGCTTCTGATGATTTCCCAAAAATTTGGGTTTCAGGGGAAGTTTGTGAAAAGACTCTAACAGTAAAACATAATAACTCACACAAAGGTAAATTTATTCATTTTCCCCAGATGAACAAGTGCGTCCAAAAACTCACTGTGAGCACCACAGAGACAGTGTTCAGACCACCAGTCCAGAGGGATATCCTATAGTTGGAGCCTATGTACCTCAGTGTGATGCAGAGGGACAGTATCTACCTCGACAGGTAAAACTGTGATTTCTTTGAAGACAGAAATAGATTATTTAGTTTTTTCTGTGTGCTTTTTTGTTTGTTTTTGCTCTTTTCTTTTTACTACTAATAACATTGTTTTTATCGTTATGTGTTTAGTGTCATGGCTCCTCTGGACATTGTTGGTGTGTGGACAGTAAGGGGGAGGAGAGAGCAGGAACCAGGACACCACCTGGTGCACCATCTGTAGACTGTGACAGACCAGGTGAGACTGCTGTTTCTACCTGTTCCAGCTTCATTGCACTAAGATTCATATCAATCCAAATTACCAGAGGTGGATATGTGTACACGTTTGTAGCCCAGAGTGAAGGTGCAGGATGAGAAGTAGAAGCCGATGAGAATACTATAGGAAGTTTATATAGCAGCTTATCAAGAATATGAGCTGTGCTTGAACAAGCCACTGAGCAGCTGAGCAGAGTCAGATCTACAGAATGGGAAATGTCCATAATGAATGTCAGGTATTCAGGGTACATTGGGGGTTGGGTGAGGACGACTACCATCTGTGCAGGAGCTGTTAATCATCAGAGGATGGAGAGGTCTTTCAAAGCTTGCAAAGATAGTCGATTGTCCTTAGCATAGTGGGACTGGAGAAGGACAGCAGGGAGTGCAGTCCTGGTGGTCAGCCACTTCAACAAGTCATGTTGAGGTACAGAAGGCCATTCTGTGACTCAGTAAAGTATAATAACTCGCCAGCACTGATGTGGATTTTAGGTGATATCACTCAGACCTGTGATGTGGGAATTGATCTAAATACTTAGTTTGTTCCTTGATAATTTGTTTACATTTGTAAATGTTTTCCAGATGAACCAGTTCGTCCTAAAACTCACTGTGAGCACCACAGAGACAGTGTTCAGACCACCAGTCCAGAGGGATATCCTATAGTTGGAGCCTATGTACCTCAGTGTGATGCAGAAGGACAGTATCTACCTCGACAGGTAAAACTGTAATTTCTCTGCAAACAAAGATAAATTATTCTTGTTTTTTGTTTTATGTGTGTTTCTTGTCTTCTTGTTCCTCCCACTATTAATAACACTGTTTTTATTATTTTATATACAGTGTCATGGCTCCTCTGGACATTGTTGGTGTGTGGACAGTAGGGGGCAGGAGAGAGCAGGAACCAGAACTCCACCTGGTACACCACGTGTAGACTGTGACAAACCAGGTGAGATTGTTATCACTGCTTGAGACATTTGAGTTTTACAGATATTAATTCGACTGATGTATTGATTCGTGGAAATAAGCTTAGAGATCTTCTTGTCTCAAGTACAAGGAAAAAAATCATCTATTGGTAGCGATATTTCAACCTGGACCAAAGTGGCCGATGGACTGACAGACCAGTATTGCCATCATGCGAGCCATGCCTGTCAGCCTCTCACTCTGTGACTCTATGATCCTCTCACTCACACTCTAACATACAAACAGAGGCTGCTCTATAAATCCAGCCTTTGCTATAAACTCCATTTATGACCATCCAAACATCTGAAGTGGTCATTTTGTGGTAAGATGAACTGCCAGCTGTTGCTAGGCAACCAAATGAAAACAAGACGGGTTGCCTGGCCAGCTGAGTGACAACACAGTGTTACACCCACCCTACAGATGCTGCACAAACGAACGGAAACACACATGTATCCACACTTTGTTATGTTGTGCACATGCTTGTAGATTTGTATATTTACTCTGCTTTTTAAAAACCTAACACATCTGAACTCACAGTTTGTTTCATTACCATTCTGCCTCATATTCAGTTGCACTCATTCACACCTGGAAGTCACCCAGTACAATCACAGTCTTTTTTTTCATTTGCCGCTGCACTGGAACCTTATTCACGGATTTCTCAGAAATGGGTCATGATGAGGGAGTCAAGAGCATTTCCTGCTCATTTTTATTTTGGAAGTCATGTTCCCTGGTCCAAATCAGGAGCCCTTTACCTCTCAGAGCTCTCACTGCTGGACTGCTCGCTTCTCACCCTCCTCTCAAATATTATCCTAATCTCCTTCTCAGTTTAGAAGCTGTGCAGTCTCACATTAGAAATTTACACAGAAACAGAGAGGCCAGCATAAACATTAGTGGAAGCCTAAAGTGGTTTTGGGTTTAGTTTTAAAGCTCTGCTATAAAGTGAGTTATTAAAGGGATTTAACAAGGTAAACAGTTTTGACAAAAGCAAGATGTGTGTATGTGTGTGTGCCTTTTTAAACACAGGGCCTCCTCACACCATTTATCTAACACTCCACCTACCACTGTGATTTAAACTCAGCAAGATAGAAACTGAGAATATAACTGAACAAATAATGATAAATTGGAACAGAATAGGATCTGAACAGTAAGTTTACAACCATGTGGGATTATATTCAGCTTTACAAATAGTAATAGTGTTCGGTTTGTTTGATTAATGTCCCCTTCAGTTCCTGTTGCTCCGACCCAGCGCCCTGAGAGTGTGTGTGAGCGATGGAGGGCCAGTTTGATTGAGCACTATGGTGGAAAACCAGAGCCACAACAGTACGTGCCTCAGTGTGAACCAGATGGACAATTCAGGTAAGCAACAAACATACACAAAAACAAAACGTGAGTTCCTGTTCAAATCAGGCTACTAATTTTGACTCATATTCCTTCTTAGTCCAGTCCAGTGTTATGGGGAGACCACTTATTGCTGGTGTGTGGACCAGGATGGGCGGGAGGTTCCTGGTACCCGATCCCATGATGTTGTCAAACCTGCATGTAAGTATCTTTCCACTTGTTGAAGGTGCCACCAATCACAGCTGAAACCTCATTTTGGTATCATTAAATCCTTTCCCAGGCCTCCCCTCTGTGGCCCCGCCCACCATCCGCCCATTGCCTCGCCCAGATGTGACCCCTCCCACAAACACTGACGTCATTCTGCTGTACGCTCAGGGACAGAAAATAGGAGCGCTGCCTCTCAACGGGACCAGACTGGATGCGACCCACTCCAAAACACTACTGACTCTACATGTAAGAGATGAATGGATGATGCCTGCTCACATATTCTATATTCCATCTTTTTTTTATTTATTTTAGATAACACTCAAAGTAGATGTTTAAAGGATTCAAATTTCAGCACCTAATTTTCCTAGTAATAGTAACAGGAAGTTAAAAGACAAACTGGAGATGGAACAATGGCCACTTAAGGTCAATACCGGTGCAACTGTAATAATGTCAGTCTATCTCATTAAGTGCTTACATTCATGTATGGGTGTGTCCAGGGTTCCATAGTTGTTGGGATTGCCTATGACTGCAAAGAGAACCAAGTCTACTGGACAGATTTGTCTGCAAGAACAATCAACAGAGCCTCAATGGCACCAGGAGCTGAGCCTGAGATTCTCATTAACACAAGTAAGATCACACACTTACTCTCCTCACCCTTCATTTCAATAATAAATGTTGGATGATGTTTTAAATGATCTCAATACTTTGTATATGGTCTCCCTGCTCGCTGTAGATCTGGTCAGTCCAGAGGGTCTGGCTGTGGACGTCAAACGTAGGTTGATCTTCTGGGTCGACTCGAACCCTGACATGATCGAAAGTGCTAACCTAGACGGCAGCGGCAGGCAGACGCTGTTTGACACAGACCTGGTCAACCCCCGTGCTATCATAGTGGTCTCCTCCACTGGGTAAAACCATTTTTTTCTGTTTTGTTTTGGGTTAGTTTTAAGTAAAAAAAATCACTGATGTTGTTTAACCTGCCACTTGAAAAGCCTTGAAGCAGTTTAGTCTGGATTTGCAAACACTTACAAATCTCTTCCCTGAGCAAGAAACAAACACACGCCCACACACACTCTTCGCGATCCAGTGTAACATCCTGGAGGTGCTCCACTGAGGCAGAATACCTCACTCAGCCTTCACTGTATCCACAGTGATTTTATATCAAAAGAGGGCACAGATGGTTTTCAGCCCATTAGCACAACCATGAAATCAAACACACCAGTCCTCACACAGGCTGAGTCAACAAGGCCTGTAACTAATTCATTAGTACAGTGAAGATTATGTTTTAAAGGCATTTTGCAGAAAGGGTTCTTGTTGAGTCTGGTTTCTAAACTTGAGAGACTGTGACCTAAACATGACTTCATCAGTGTGAGACAGATGATCCCAGGAAAATCGATGGGCTTTGGGTTTTAGGGTGGAGCGTCCCTTTAGTAATGTGTGTTTGATAATTCAGTCATATAAGTGACATTTAGTGCTCTCTCTGTGGGTGTTGCAACCAAACAGAGCCAAGAAAACTGGACTGGATTTACTGGATGCTATTAATCCTGGACAGTCACACACACACACACACACACATGCACACACGCACATATATATGTAGTGAAAGCATAAGGCCTTCATTGGTCAGCTCTCCAGGAATAACATCTGCTTTTTATCATTGCAACTAATCACATAATCAACAGCTGGTGTGTGTGTGCATGTGTATGTTTATGTGTGAGAGAGAGACAGAGAGAGAGAGAGTGTGTGTGTGTGTGTGTGTGTGTGTGTGTGTGTGTGTGTGTGTGTGTTAATGTGGTTGATACAAATGATTAAACATAGCAGCAATAACCCAAATCATAAAACTTTAAATGTGTGTTTCACATTATTGGTTTGACAGTTTAAAGTTTAGTTTCTGACTCAAGGCCAAGTACGTGTGTGTGTGTGTGTGTTCTGACAACAAGCCAAGTCCTAAAGGTAATTACTGCTTCACACGGGTACACTTATGATTAAGCATGTGCTCTGTGATTTCTGAGCCTGCACATGTTTCCCTCACACACACACACACACACAGAAAAATACACATTATAAAAGCATGTACATGTGTCTCATACACCAACATCTGCTCACCCATACCTTCATCCACTTGATTAACACACACTCATACACACATGGCGTGCGTGTGTGCATACGTTGATTGCTCATGTGGTGTGTATTACCTGTAGTTCCCAGCGGACTGCCCACATGTACACCATCATCCACAAGATGAAAAGCAGCGTGGCGTCATAAGCAGCCCACACACACTCTCCCTGAAGCTTTGTTATCATCCTGCCGAGCAAGTTTTGCGGCTTATGAAATGTTTGAAATAATAAAATATGATTTGATTCACCACAGAAACACGTCCATGAGAACCACAAAGTTTATTCCAAACTGGAAAATATGTGTGAGCTGGTGTGAGCCATATTTTATGATGAAATACCCCCAGAAAATGCACCAGAGGAGCTGAGGTCAAAGGTTGCACGTTGCTCAGAATAACCTGACCGTGACCTCATCATTATGAGACAGTTGCTCCCTTGAGTTCTGTGCTCTTGTACACTTATGTACCCACTGTGTGTGTATGTGTGTGTGTGCTTGTGAGTGGTTTTCCCCTTGTCTCATTATATTAGCCAGATCCCTGCATTCAGCACCAAAACAACCCTGTGAAAACACTCAGTCTAACAGGTTGACTTGCCCACTCTAAAGAGATTAATACAGTGCTAATCCAGCCTGTATGATAGAAATCATTTGCAGGTTGTAATGTGAGTGTAATAAGTTATATAACCCCTCTTCCCTGTCTGTCCCTGCAGCACTCTGTACTGGACAGACTGGAACAGAGAGGCTCCTAAGATCGAGTGTTCATCAGTGGACGGTCAGAACCGCAGGGTGGTGGTGTCTGATGGGATTGGTTTGCCAAACGCTCTCACGTATGACTCTTCATCTGGACAAATCTGCTGGGCTGATGCAGGTAGACACTACTTCTACAACTACTACTGTTACTACTTTAAACATGACTGCTGGTCAACTTGTTCTGATTTACTCACTGAAATCTCTCTAGACAGAATCCTCTTATTGTCTTAAGTGACTTTTTTGCCCTGAATTTCATCTGTCAGGCTACATACAGGTGGTCTAGTGTTATTTATTTACATTACTGGGTCTGTACACAACCTGAGCAAATGATCTCCAGGGCAAAAAAAGTAGTTTAACCTCCTCTGCATGTTGAAAGACTAACATATGTTTACATGAAAATCTTGCTTAATCTCTGCTTAACATATCTAACTAAAAACTTCAGTTAGAACATGCACTGTGAGGTCCAACAGTCTACTCTGTGTCTAAACAGTCTGTTAAAGATCACACTGACCCGTATGTCTCTTTACTTCAGGTACAAAGCGTTTAGAGTGTATATTTCCAGATGGTTCAGGTCGAAGAGTGATCCACCCCAGCCTCAACTACCCATTCAGCATGGTTTACTACAGGAACCACTTCTATTACACAGACTGGAGGAGGTAGCCATCTTTATTCATCTTGTTTGTTTTTTATTTTACTGCAGTCTGGTCTTTTACAGCCCTGTCTTCTTTATTCATGACATGATCTCTCTCTGTCCTCCACCTCACAGGGATGGTGTGATCGCAGTGAGCAAAGACAGCAGTCAGTTCACCGACGAATACCTGCCCGATCAACGTTCTCACCTTTACGGCATCGCCATAGCAACCACCCAGTGTCTATCAGGTAAGATAGGATGGATAGTTTGATTTATTCCTGATTTAATGTGTTTTTTCTGTGTGTCTTTTTCTCTTTCTCTCTCATGCACACACTCTTTCTTTAATTTTGGGTTTTAAGGGTTACAGGTGAGTTTGAAGTGTTGCAGATGCATATGAGATTTTGGATTCTTCGGTGTTGTAGATGTCATTTTAAGAATTTTTAATGTGGTAATTGAACGTGTTTGTGGAAAGACGTAAATTATTATTCAGAGGAGAGTATTTTTATACATCTCTTAAAAACATATCCAGACTGGATCTTTACGTTTGTTTTCCTTAACAATAATAGATACCATAGTTTGTATATACTCCCACTAAATACACAATTGTAAACCACAAATTAGATATCAAATGTGAATAGTTTATATCTAAAGTAAATACAGTAATTACAAGATCATTGGACATATTGTCGCCCTGATTAAACACAGTATTGTTGTGTGAATCTCCATGTGTCAGTGGACTCTGAAGATTAACAAAGACTATTATTTTCAGTCATTATGAATGTACCCTTTGTTGTCTGGTGAAACCCAAGTTCATGTTCCATCACTCTGAACCCTGACAGCCCCATATCTTTATCTATACCTGACCTGATGTACACCAATGAAAAAATCATAAGAACAATGATTATAAAGTTACAACCCTCAACCCTCAACCTGTGTGTGCCTACATGAGACCAAAGTACAATGATTACACAGCTGTTAGCCTGTACCTGCATTTTGTGTGTGTGTGATGTGTTGATGTCTGCAGATGGCTTTTCAAAGCCTTGCATTAAACGCCTCTAAAGAACAAAGTAGGCCTCTAAACACAGGATAATCCTTAAAGTAGCACCTTGGCAGATGTCGCTGTCGAAGCCACACACATGTGCAGAGTGTGAAATCTGGTCATGATGGAGAGGTTTGAGCGCACAATTCAGTTTGTTCATCTGACTCTGGAAACGGTCACAGTGATGACTGTCACTAGTGTGTGTTGCCGTAAATGTCACGTCTGTGTGTAACACCTCAGACTAAATAACAGCCGCTTGCTTCAAAGATGTGGATGTGTGGTGTAATTCTGACCATGATGAACAGCTCTAAACACACTTGTTAAGGGTTTGGGAGCTGGTTGTAAGAGGCTTAAAAGCTGTTATTGTTAAATGCATGAACACACACACATGCTCTTTACGAGAGAACTCTCAGTCGCCATGAGTTGTTAAGTGCAGGGCTTTGTTCAGGATGGAGGGTTTGTTTGTTCTGTCATTAGGTCACTGCAGATAAAGCTTTCATCCTGTCACATTTGGATTCACACAGGAAGAGAAAATTAGACCTTTAAATCTTCATTTCCACCTGGATCTTTAACCTTAGAGAAAAGACAGGTTTGTACCTCTACTAGAAAGTTAAATGTGTGTCAGTGGTAAAAATGTTATCCTTTAAATGTGTGATTTCTGTGTCACAGGGAGCCACTAACGTTGACTGGCAGCTGCAGAGTCCTTTGGTGCTAAAATTCTGGGGGTGATTTGTGAACAGAGGGCAGGACCACACTGAGTCCTCTCCTGTGTCCCTCAGAGGAAAGGATGTTAGCAGGGAGCAAGATGGCTTCCTGTGGCCAGACTGACCGTCAGAGGCAAATTTACACCCCCCCCCCCCCCCCCCCCCAAACAAACCCTAACCCCATTATCTCACCTTAAAGATATAACCCCAAAATAAATGTTTTGTAAATTTGTTTTATACCTCATTTTTAGTTTTTTTTTTTTCTACTGTATTTTTGTACGTGAGTTGAGTTGTTTTCTACCAATTAAAGCTACAGAACAATGAAACCAGATTTTAAAATGTATGAGTAAAGGTTTCCTGTTTTTTTAAAGCCAAAGACAAATGATTTGAACTGTTTGAGCCAAAGTTCTGTTGTTTTCTTTTTGGTCAGCTGGTCAGAGTGGCTTTTAAATTCAGTGTTTCATCAGTGGTTTTTGGTTAAACACAGACTCAAGGAACAGTAAGACTTTTTGGGAAATACAGCTTTTCACTTTCATACCAAGAGTTAGATGAAGGCTTCATATTTAGAGCACAGATGTAGGAGTATCAGTGATGTTTCCATCTAACTCTCAGCAAGATTTACAACTGAGCTGACTGAAGTTAAAAGCCTCAGCACTGATTTTTCATTACCTGATCAGAAACACAGAGAAACTGTTTTACAAACTAAAATATGTTAAGTGGGAACAGTTAGTATGATCGGATTACTGTAATCTGATTATTTGAGTAATCTGTTTCCCTCAGCCCTGTGTGCCACAGTCAGATCACAGCCACTGCCACATTTCTCTGCACTAATAATCTGTATTTCACACATGATGAAATGACATTACATTCTTTTTTTGCTAAATATTTTTATTACTACTACTTTTAAAATCTTTATCTTTTTATAAGATGTGATATTTATAACAATAAAATGTGATTTGGTACTTGACAGATTTTTTTTGGAGGTTGTTGTGTTTACTTATCTGGTTTTTGTTTTAAGGTGCCTAATGGAGGAAGATTATCACGACCAGCACACAGGAAGCACAGGAGCCCAACTCTGCTCAGCTATATTTATAGGTTTTTCCACACAGCCTCAGTGAAAACCACCTCAAAATAACCTTTTCTACCATCTGCAAAAAACATGTTTTCTCCAGAAACAAAAGCTACAAATATAACCTGTCAGTTTGAATATTTCAGCTTCTCTGTGGTTTCTATTGAGGGAGAGATGACAGCAGCCAGGGGATGATCAGAAGGTTCAACCTCAGTCTCTGAAAAGATTAACGATTTAACATCTTCGTGGATGTGAGGACTTCAATACTAACTGTGTCAACTTATCCTTGTTGCTGTACAAAAATGAAAGACAGCATCTGACAAGCATTGGCTTATATTTGCTCCCAATTCCCAATCTGATCCGTGACTCATGCAACAGAGAAAAATACAAACTCATTCTGTTCATCTCAAACAAACAAAAAAGGCTTTTTTCTTCCCAAAAATCAATCAAATTCAAACTCCTGTGGTTCAGTCCCTCCCCTCCTCCAGTGTCCTTCTCCACCCTCGCTCTCATCTGCCGACCTTGCCCAGCCTGTGGTCTGTCTTGGGGTCAGCGATGATGGCCTGAACAGCTACGATGGCCTCGTTGATCTTGGTCTGGAGCTCCCTCAGCTCCTCGATGTGCAGCAGGCGCAGGATCTGAGCCGCTTCATTCAGAGTCGCATCTGACAAGAGAGAGAGGGACATTTGTTTTAATTTCTCATAGATTATTAAGTTTTATTGGATACATGTGTTAATGCTGCTCCACACCGCACTCACACAGAGCTGCCTGCCTGAGTGGATGTCCATGCACTGATATACCACTCATGTCAACATATCCAAACAACACTTCAAAATCAATTTGCAGTTCTTGTACGTTGTATTTCATGATGTTATAAAAGCAGTCTTCACCTCCAGTGTCGAAACCCAAGATGTGTTTGTCTAAAGCTACTGGAACTCCCTGGAAAGAAAAATACACATGACTGAGACTGCAGTCAAACCAAGAGACACTCTCATATTATAAACACTTTTTCCTTGTTAAATCAAAAACATCAAAAACACCTTCAGAGATGTGTATAAGTAAAAATGTGGATATCTAAACATCGTTCTTGACTAATATTATATGCATCTTAAGTTTACCTCTCTGTTTTGGCTGGCTTTAGAGATGGCGTCTGGAGAAAGTCTCTCTTGGATCAGAATACGAATGGCCTGTCAGGTAAACACAAAAACACAGACAAATTAATATGATAGATTTCATCTAAATTTATAAAGTTGTTCTCCTTAAGGCTATTATAGAATAAAACCCTGTTTATCCTCAGCATTTTTCCTACAGTAGTCATTCATTGTATGCTGTAATTACCTCTCTATGAGGTAATTTTCTTTATTAGTGGCAGAGTCCAGCATTCCCATGCTGGATTCAAATTGCTGATTAACACAAGAGGAATTCACCACAAACTCTGCATGTAATTCAACTTTAATGGTAATTAGATCTCATAGATATCAGCTTCACTGTTTACTGTTATTGACTGACTTTTTTAAATAAAACAATGTTTGTTTGGCTGTGCTGTAAACAGATACACCAGCTCCTCCTCTGCTGTATTTCTGACAAAACAGCTGCTCAAGAGTCTTTGCTGTAGCATTACAATCAGCACAGATTACCACAGCACTAAAATCTAAAGGATCGTAAAACGTCATGAAGCTACGACATATAAATAAAATTCTTTGTTTAAAAACTTTTAACAGAAATATTTTAATACACAGAAACAGCATACAGTGCAGTCTCACCTTTAGCATGACCAGGTAGTCGTCATGGCGTTGTATTTTGAGGATGTTGGCCAGAGCCATCACTCCTGCTTTGAAATCTGGTGAATTACCTGAAAAACAAACAAGTGATGATTTCATTCAGAAGGAGGAAGGAAGTAAGTAATGAAGAGATCAAAAACTAAAAGGGAGAGGGAGGAATGTGAGAAAGTGAGGTGTTGGGGAAGGCAGAGGGGCAGATAAAGTGTTTCTGCTTACTGTCGAGGTTGACCAGAGGGTCAGCTGTTTTGTCACTGTTACCGGAGGCTGCCAGTGGCTGGCAGTTCTTATACTTCTCCACTGAGGAGAGACAACAGAACACAACCAAAATGTCAGATTACAGGTAATTCTTCAGGTTTTTATCTTCTGAAGGCTATGTCATGGGGTTATGGAGTTCCAACACTAACAAAAATTCTGAGAACATTTGACTGTGAACCAAAAAAGACGACTGGTCAGCTGGCATCACTGGTTCCTTTTATAATGTCTCCATCTACTGGTGTTCATCAGTACTTCAACAGTGGTACAGAGGCATGTATTACACATTCTTACAGTTATCAGTCTATAGCAGAGGTTTCCAGCATTTTTGTCTTGTAACACCTGAGAGTGAAGCAACGTCTGCTTGCAACCTATTATTAGTTGCATTTATCTGTGGGTTATAACCATGTCAAATGAAAGATGAATATTTGAGAAGATAGGCACAACATGTTTTTCTATGTTCTTACCATTGTCTCCATATTCATAGCGTACAGCCAGACCCAGTAACCAGTCTACAGCCTCCTGCCTCTCCTGAACTCCAAATGGACAGTTGACATCCTGCAGGTACTACACAAAGGCAACAGAAGGGCATACACACATTATAAAACATTACTGATCTATACAGCAATGACATTAAAGTTCTCTGGTAGCAGCCAAGATAAGATTCTACATACAGTCTATGTCAGGTTTAAGGTGGTATTTTCTTGAACTGAAACCATATTTCAGAGTGCCTGGCAGTATGCTGATGGTCTCACCTTCTGGTAGGCTTTGGGCCAGTCTGAGCTGGGGATATTCCTCAGGTTTCCTCTGTCCTCGATCTTGTAGTGTCGAATCTTCTGGTCCTCCAGCCACACAATGCAGTTCCTAAACTGGGTCTCATCTGAACCAAGAGGGGGGGCAGGTGCTCATTTGTAAATCACTGAACAAATGTCAACATACCAGCAACTACATGAAGTAATGACGTCGAATAATGGAGTCAACTAAATAAATAAATGAGTCAGCCTTCTATGTAGGAATAAGCAACATGCTAGCTTTAGCCTACTGACTCTCAGTAACGTCTGCTGAATCATTTATCTTATTACAGGACCAAAATAGTTTACATTGCACCCGGGGTAGCTAGCATTTCAATTCATGGCTTTATCAGTGGTAAATTGATATTAACAGCCCAGGAACGAGGCCGAAATTCGTATGAATATATACGGATTAAAATGTACTTTGGCATAATGTTATATACTGACTGCTATTATCAGGGTACAAAATAAATTATTTACTTTTTGCTAGAATAAAATTGTGAACACGGGGGACTTTGTGTAGTGAGAGCATTAGAATTAGCTATGCCGAATAAAAGTGTGGTGTATTAAAAGACTATATTTTTATTTACATCGTGTTCTGACAAATATATATGTTTGCCGGAAAAACGCCTCATGAAACTTCTGTCTTACCATCAGAGTTTGGTATTTCGTTGTCTCCTTACAGTGATAGCACTTGTGTTACGTACATACACGTTAGCCGGCTCCACGTTACACTCACCAACCCAGTTCAACGGCTATTTGACGAGTTTTTCTTACCTTTGCAGTCAAATCCATCGGGATTGTGATAATCTAGAGCTGTCAGTTTTCTCCGAAACATTTCAACGTGTATTTTGAGTGCAAACGGCTGCTTTCTTCAGCTAACAGTTGGCTATCTTTGATATTTTTCTGCTAGCTGTCACTGCTGCATTGCGCGTGCGCAGCCAACAACTTCCTGTTGCAACTATCAAAATAAAATTTAAATTAATGACCACGGGCAGTGTACGTCAATCCATCAATGAAACAGGAGAGCATTTGTGCAACATTGCCTTGCTCCAACTAGTAATTTTCTGAGGGCTTGCTTGTCATGCTGCGGTTTATTAGCTTTAAAAGTCTAATTACACTTTGTATCGTTGTTGGGTGTTTGTGGGATTTGGACCATCTAATAATGGGGACTTTAAACTGCAATTTCAACCATCTCACACCATCACACAGAAAGGGACACAGACTTTGGAAAAAACAACAACTTTATTCACATCACATTTTATAAAATGAGGCAAAAACCATCCAAGATTATGCAAAAGAGAAAACAAAACCAGAATTAGGTGTGTTGCTATGCATGTGTATGCATGTGTGCATGTTTAGAATGGTCTCATGCGTGTGCTGAGGGGTGGCGCCCTGTTAGGTGGCGTGATAGCTATGTCCAGATAGTCTCCGATCTGGAAGCGCTGAGACTGCAACGTCATGGAGTCATCTGTACCCTTCCTGCCGGACACAGTACTGCCAATGTCTTTCAGCCTGAAGCAGGAGAGGATGACATGTTTTACACAACACACACAAATTCAACTGCCCTGTTAGCAAGTGGCCTGGTTCCATGAACCCAGCCTGTGGCTCTGTGGTGCAATACCAACCTGTATGCTTTCCCCCTGGGGTCAGGGTAGACTATGGCGAAGCTAAAGTGTGTTCCCTTTTTCCTGGCCTCTGGATACACTTCCTTCACCAGGCTGGTCAGTTCTTTCAGAGTAGCATCCATCCTGAAACACGCACAGAAATTCACATCAAACACTTCTACAAGATGCTTTTGTTGCCTTCAACACTGCCAAGCATCTGATTAACACATAGAATAACAACAATGACAAAGAGAGAAGCATTTTGAGTCTCACCATGTGTATATCTGCAGTTCACTGGAGGGGACATTGCCACGAGCAAACTCATCTACTCTGTGATGTCGGCCGCTGTTGGTGGTGAATACTCGCAGCAGAAGAGGGCAGGTCTGTAACATAAACAAACACAGGAACAGTAAGAAAAAAGTAAGTGCACAAGACATGTTTTAATATCATAATAGATTGATTCCTTTAAATAATGCAATATTGTGGCACTAAATCAGCTACTGAAAACAAATCAAACAATCAACAATATTAGTACTAAGGTATTCATCTAAAAACATAAAGTGAGCAAGATGCACTGTCTGTTCTAAGGCTGGATTTAAAGTTATTACTCAACAGGATTTTGAACGAGGTTTTCTTAGGTCAGGAACTGAAACCAGAAGTTCTGGTTTCACCTCAGCTCTATCTGCGTCCAGCTTGACACCGAGTGAGTCTGGAAAGTTCAGTGCTCTCTGGTGGTCAACGCCAGTAAGTACAACACGACATTTTATTTTTTAAATCAATGAACAGTAGATATTAACACCACTATTATTCTTCTTAAGAGTTTTACGACAGTTCCTATGTAAACAATATCTGAATACATATATGTAATAATCACATAGTTATCTAACTAAATGAACCTGCTTTGACCACCAGGAAAGCGTCCTGTCACCTCACATCCCACCAGACTGTCTCCTGAAGGCCACTGACGAGCCACCGTGGGTTTTGAGAGACAAAACATAAACACAAAGCGTTTACCCATCAGGATAACTGGGCTGTTCGGGGTAAGTTGTAATTAAAATGGGTGTAGCTTTGGACTGGATATACGCCGCAGTTTTCCGAAAATGCCGTGGTTTCGTAGAAGCCTGAAGCCTACATTTTAGTAGTTTCATAGGTAAGAACCAGAATGTAAACATTTAAACTGCATTTTTCATTTATGGGGAACATGTTTAGTCAAATATTTTGATCAAAATCCCAAATTAGGCAAATAGGTCATTGATAACAACAACCACAACAATGCCTTAAACTAACGGTTGATGATGAATAGATGCTTGCTAGCACGTTAGCACTAGCATTCTGTCGAAGCTATTAATCATTTAGTTTTATCTAACCTCTACTCACCGTAATATATCATAACATAACACGGCGTATATGTTACACTAATCCTGGAAAGTCTAACACTGGAGCCTGTCCTTAACCTAAACCCGCCAGTCTCCAAACTGTTAGCTAGCACTTAGCTGGCAGACCAGGTTAGCTCAGAGCTAATAAGGTAAACAAACTAAACTACGCTCTTACCTTTTCTCGGTCAATGGGCTTCTCTGGCTCCTTCTTGATTTCCTCCTGCGTGATCCGCGACTCAAGAGCCATCGTTATTTTTTACTGATATATTAATGCACGTACGTCGTGACTTCCACCACCTCGCCTGGGTGTTTTATCGCAGCTGCTGCAGGCAGCGAGTCACCAAAGAGACAGAAAGCGAGACAGTTTCCGTTTCCGGGTTTCTTTTCTCTGACTTCGCGGCTTTTGGCAATGAGCGCGGCTTTTATCGCCCCCTATTGCTCCGGAGAATATATATATATATGAAGTCATTAGTTATTAACTTAGGAATTGCTGATAAATAGAAATTATATTACAAATGATGTATTATATCACTTCATCAGCACTAGTCTTTCATAGTGAACAGTGTGGATAAAAACCTGTATACAACAAATTAATTTGTATCCTTCTGAACTTCTCTTACTGATGTGTGAAGGTCATGTCAGTTATGTCTCAAAATGAGAAACCTCACACTCATGGTATTTTCTCAATTAAATAATGATTCAGTTCCTCAGTGATTCCCTCTGTCAGTCTCCTCAGAATCTAAGTTCTGTTTCTTCCTCTCCTTCACAAGGCCCCATTGTCTGCAAAGAGGGATCTTTTTAAGTCTAGATGCACTGAGGACCATTATCATTAAACTGTCATCATTAAACAGTCTGATGGGGTTTATCTCACTCACACACTCTCTTACTTGTTGATTCTTCTTGAGACTAGAGGCCTATTAATTGCAGGTTTATGATTTAACATATATAACCTACCTGTATTAACACTCCATGATTATAAAATCAGTAACAGCAACATCACAGAGATGAGAGGTCACTGTGAAGCACCAGATGGAATCTGAATCTTGCAGAGAAAAATCTGCAAGTTCCAGAAATCACCGGACAGTAGCACTTCCACAGACTTTCATACAGTATAGGGGCTGGTCCAGGATCAGTCAGCCAAGTCCACCTACAGAACCAAGACCTGCTATTCAGTCACATGCTGCTCTCCCCCTCACTAATTACAGTGTGCGTGTGTGTAGTTTTCTGGGTAACATATATGTGAGTGTTGTACAGTGTGCTTGTGTGTGTATCCTGACACTGGTCCCCTCTGTTCTCCTGCTGGCTGGCTGATCAGGGATCAGGAGCTACTCAAACAATTGGCTCTATTTTACCTCTCTCTCTTTCTCCCTACTCATTCACTTTGTGTGACCCCCCCACCCTGCCACCATCACCACCACCACCTCATCAGAATGGATGGCATGGACCCGCTTGAAACAATCCACCAGCCTTTTTCCCTCTGTGTGTGTGTGTGTGTGTTTTTTTTTTTTTTTTAGCCCTGTCCTGACTGAGAGATCAAACAGTGGCTCTTTGAGTCTGGTGCTGACACTGATATCCATTCATTGATATGCATCAGGAATAACAGTCACTGTTATTTCCCCTAATGACTCCATTAGAATCACTGACGCCCACTCTGTCTCATTTTGCAGGATCATGTTATGTGCAGTGGTACAGAGGAGAATCTAAACACAAAGCCTGCAGTTCACCAACAACAACTCCTGCTTCATTAGTCACAAAAACAGGTAATTCTAAAACAACATGCTGGTGCAGTGTTATATCCCCAACACCACAGTTCAAGCAGAGTCTGCAGAATATGTTGCAGCCTCTGCAAAAGTTTTCATTTCAGTGTTGTGTGCATCCAGAGTGTAAACCGAGGAAGTTGGTTTTTTGCTCCCACACGTCAACAAACAGTGGGAAAAGCTCATTGGTCTCAGTCATTAGCAGCACACAGAGCTGCACTGTCCTGCAGCCTGAACGCTGCCAAGTGATGGTCTGGCTCTGAAAAGTCACTGTGGCTCTCTACCTGTGTCCAGTTACAGTTACAGAGAGATCACACACACAAACACACACACACACCTTACACTACAATGCAACTTTGTTCTTTCAATCGTCTGACTTCACACTGTATGGGCTACCTGTAAGTACAATAGATGGTAACTGTTGAACTGAACTTTTTACTGTATATCCAACATTAAAGCTAATTTACGTAACGTGTTTGCCATGGCATAATTACAGGGGTCTCCACCTAATGTCAACATGAAGCGTGAAGCAGCTCTCTCTCTTTCTACTGCAGCTTTGGGGGAGTTTTGCAAGTTAAAAAAACAAAACAAAAAAAAACCTGATGATGTCTTGGTTTTGGCTTGAGATTTAAAAAATTGTAACAGAAATCCTGGAAAAACAAGACTAAGAATCCACAGGCATGTGAAACTGTGGATAGATCAACAAAGCTATTGCAATATGTCTTGAAGGGGACATGAGTTTCTGTAACAAATAGCTGTTGAGAAACTGATCGAGCATCCCTACAGCCACACTGGAAATGGTGGTATTAGGAGCAGGAGTCTAGACAGTATGGGAAGTATATGAACCACTGTTTTTGTAGTGTGACCTATGTTAAGGAATTAAAGTCATAGTGTGGAGGATATCTCAGCCTGTGCTGCTTTGGTTCTGACCTCTGTATCATTGGGGTCTACAGACTTTAACGTCAAAAATGAGCCCAAGGTCAAGATCACTAGTAGCCAACAGACAGTTGCATTGGACAGGAGTTATTTTTAATTGCACATTACAAAATGGCAGTTCTCTCCTTTACTGAACTAACTACCAACTACATGCTGCAGTAAAAGAAGTGATCACCAACATCAGTTTCTAAACATATAAATATATTTTAGTATATTTCACTGTTTCCATTAGGCACAGAAACTTTTATCATGCATACATGACAGACAAGCACAGGTTATTTTATTAATGGCTCATTATTAGTGACTGTGTGTGCACACACTTGTTTAGCCTCTTCCTCTACAACAGATTTTATTTTGAAAGTCCTCACAGGAAGTCATCATATTCTATTCTGGCTGACTTTACAGTTAGAGGCGCATCTTTCACTTCATGCAAAGGCACCAGGCGCTGCAGGTTTGTGTGTGGTTCAGTATCTTAGATCCCACTCTCTAATTTCATTTCATTTTCATCATGTCAGCAGTGATGTGACACTGAGCTGTGAGTCTGTTTTCATGCTGGAGAGGACCATGTGGAATATTCTCCTGCAAACAACCTGACTCTGAGACACAAGGTGAGAAAACAACTTTATCTTTTTGATTCAAAAAGTCATCATTTTAGATTAATTATCATCATCATCATCATTATTTATCCTGGTAATAATATTTCCAACACTTTTATGCAGCATTTTTACAAATGAAAACAACTGCTGTTGGTGAATGTAATATACATATATACATATTATGATTGTCACACCGTTATAATACATCTGATTTAAATTATCAGTGAAATCAATAAATCACTGAGTGTGAATGGTGAGGACTGTAGTAATGTGGGTTTGTACAGTGTGCTCAGTGTGTTTTTAGTTGAGTGGGCTCAGTTCAGTACAGTCCACAGTGGGCAGAGAGGTTCATCAGTTCACATGAATGTTGGCCTGGACCTTCTCTCCTCCTCCTCTCACTTTCATTCCTTTTCATCCTCTTCCTCTGTAAAACTTCTCTTTTGTTTCATCGGCCGTTTCTGCTTTCATCTGTTGCCACTGACTTCCTTCTAAATGTCCATCTGTGTCGCTGTCGGATGCAGCTCAAAGGACTCAGTAAAACCTGCAACAGTAATTAGAGAACACTATGTTTACTGTATTCACTTTCCTGTCCAGATTTTCCCGGCAAACTTGAGATTGAACCAGCAACCTTCTAGTAAAAATGCCACTTCTCTGACTTTCACGTTATTCTTCCCATTCTCATTCCTCCATCTGTTTCCCTAGGATGTCTTGGCCTG
Organism: Lates calcarifer; assembly: GCF_001640805.2. Lineage (NCBI taxonomy): Eukaryota > Metazoa > Chordata > Actinopteri > Centropomidae > Lates > Lates calcarifer. The sequence continues at coordinate 10,831,845 of NC_066854.1, forward strand.
CTCTGTATGCTCAGCTGGTCGGGGCGAACCGTCACTCCACCAGCCTAGGTAAAGTCTGGCTCTCTGTACTGTTTATTTTCCGGGTCATGGTGCTGGTTGTTGCTGCTGAGAGCGTCTGGGGAGATGAACAGTCTGATTTCACCTGTAACACACTACAGGTAGGGCACCCAGTCATTAATATCATTATGTTCAATTGTATATCCAGTTTTATATCTATCTTTATGTTTTTGGATAGTGATAATTAAATTTATATGCACAGCTTGGACTCATGACTATGTTCCCAGGGTCCCTGTTTACATGTCACATAATGGGAACATGACAAAGGGTCCCATGCTTCTAGGAGCCTGTGTTCCCAAGTTCTACACATGTGCTCTCTGAAGGTCCTATGTTTGCTAGATCCTATGTTCCCCAGCTCTATATAGCACATAATAGGAACCTAAAAAACCTGTTCGCCAGCTCCCCATGGGCCATTATGGGAACTTGTCAAAGGGGTCTCTGTTCCCCAGCACTGCCCTGTGACTCTCAGTATAAGAGTCCCACACTTCAAATGGGTTTTAAGTAACAGTTGTGTTTATATAGCTGTTTTGAAACCTTCCATATTCCAGAGGCGCCGCTCTACTGATCCTTGACCTCCCACTTCACTAGAGCAGGAAAAATACTACTATTTTACACAGGGATACACAGTAAGCTAAACAGTGTTCTTCTCATTCGTGTCTCTGTCTCTCCTGTTTTTTCAGCCTGGCTGTGAAAATGTTTGCTATGATCAGTTCTTTCCTGTGTCCCACATCCGTCTCTGGTGTCTTCAGCTTGTTTTTGTCTCCACACCAACACTCCTGGTTGCAATGTATGTGGGCTATCGGAACCACAGGGATAAGCAGAGGCTGGTGCAGGTCTGTGTGCTGTGCACATTGGTCCATTCAAAACCATCCTGTTGGGAGAAAAACCTACTGTCTCATAAAATGTTATCTCATACGATGTTACACCATCCCTTGTTGTGTGTCTTGTCATATCATTTCTGTTTGTGTCTTGTCTTTTTTTCAGTTTGACATGTTTGACGTGTCTTGCAACGTCTTTTCTAGTCATGTCTTGTCTTCTTTAACCTTCCCATTCTGTATCCTGTCATGACTTGACATCCTGTGTCCTGTGTTGTTTTGTATTGTATTGTAATGTAACATAATGTCATGTCCACACTGTTGTAACATCATCTCATATTTTGTCACATCTTTTGTGGTTGTGTCTTGCCTTGCTCTATTGTTGTGTTTGGGTTTTGTCGTTTCACATCCTGTCTAATTTTGCCTTTGCCAGTCATGTGTTTTCTAGCTGAGTCTTTTCTGTTCTTGTCTTGTATCTTATCTTCTCTTGTCATGGCATGGTCATGTCTTGTCTTTTTTGTCCTCTTCTGTCTTTATCTAGTCACCTGAGTCTACTACGTCACGTCACGTCACGTCACGTCACGTCACGTCACGTCACGTCACGTCACGTCACGTCACGTCACGTCACGTCACGTCACGTCAATCACGTCACGTCACGTCACATCACGTCACGTCATGTTTGTCTTGTCCTTTTATCTTGTCATGTGATGGTCTGTCTTAATGAGTTGTAATTTCTTGTCTTGTTTCGTTCTGTCTTGTCATGTCGTGTCGTGTCATGTCATGTCGTGTCGTGTCATGTCATGTCGTGCTGTGTCATGTCTTGTACAGCTGTGTCTTGTTTTAACTTCACGTCATGTCCTGTGTGACAGGGTTCTGGAAAATCTGGTTTTCTCAGCAACAAAAGCCAGGAAGAAGAGCTGGAGACTCTGAAGAAGCGGAGACTCCCAATAGCTGGCGCCCTCTGGTGGACATACGCGTGCAGCCTGGTGTTCAGGCTGCTGTTTGAGGGAGGTTTCATGTAAGATCTGTCATTCTGATTTTCTGTCAGCCTGACATATTTATGATTTGGCATAAACAGACAGTGTGTGTCTCTGTCTGTCCAGGTACGCCCTGTATGTGGTGTACGATGGTTTCCAGATGCCACGGTTGGTGCAGTGTGATCAGTGGCCGTGTCCTAACCTGGTGGACTGTTTCATCTCACGCCCCACTGAGAAAACCATCTTCACTGTTTTTATGGCCACCGCCTCCTCCATCTGCATGGTCCTCAACATGGCTGAACTTGCCTATCTTGTTGCCAAGGCTGTCACTAGGTAGAAGTATTAATCAGTCAGACAGTCAGGTGATTAATCAACTGATTAATTTATTAATTATTTAGTCAATTTTGTCAGTATTCCACTTGTCTATGAGTCTCTGATGAGCTAAATAAAATAAAATAAATATGTTGAAGCCTGTTGAGATTTGACAGCCTTCATTCTTCATCTGTGTTATCACATTTTTCAGTTCATGTATACCTTTTCTTCTTTTTCAGGGGTGTCAGTGATCAGAAGGAGAGGAAATCAAGCAGAAAATCCAGCAGAGAGAGGACGCAGACCAAGACAAACCACAAGTTACTCGTCTCAACCTGAAGAAGCAGCGACAAGGAGGATGATACACACAGGAGAGAGACATTCAAAAGACTTAAAACACTTAAAAGCTGCATAATTACAAGTGGAGCACACTGTGAATGACCCAACTGTGTAAATACAGCAAAAGTGGACATTTTCTATGATACCTGAAATGTAACATTTAAAGGGTGGAGAGGATGTCAGCGACTCAAAGTGTATTTTTGCACAATGCTGTTTGAGAGTATGTGTCAGTAATTTGTCTTCAGTTATAACTTTTGTTAGTATAGTTGTATAATGTGATATCTAGTTACACAGGCAGTATGTTCTAATGTAATGGGCAAAAATAGACAAAGGAAGATTATGTATTTACACCAATCAGCCTCAACATTCAAACCAATTGACAGGTGAAGTGAATAACATTGATAATTTTGTTACAGTACAGTGTTCTGTTGGGAAACCTTGGGTCCTGACATTCATCTGGATTTTACTTTGACAGCAGATCCAGCATCTGGGGGATGTCACTGGAACAAGCCACATCCATGGAGACCCCACCCTGCAACCCACCGGACCTGAAGGATCTGCTGCCAATGTCCCGGTACCAGACACCATGGGACACCCTCAGAGGTGTCAGAGGGTGTCAGGGTCAGAGCTGTTTTGGCTGCAAGAGAGGGACCTACACAATAATAGGTAGGTTTCATAGATGCTGGATCAGATTGGGATCTGGGGAGTTTGGAGGCCAGGTCAACACCTTTTCTGAGCAGTTTTTGTGGTGTGGTGGGAGCATTGTCCTGCTGTTAGAACCCAAGGTTTCCCAGCAGAACATTGTATTGTAATGAAATGATCAATGTCACTTCATCTGTCAGTGGTTTTAATGTTGTGACTGATCGGTGTATAATAATGGTACTGTAGGATTTAGGGTTATCGTGCCATCTATTGGGGAGCAATAAAACAGCATGAGGAAAAATGTGAGCACTGACTAGCAGCTACACACCTACAATATGTACACACACATACAGACAAGTGTATTTTTCTTGGATTCACTGAATAACAATTCATTGAACATAAACACACTCACCATTTCTCACTCCACTTCCACAAATAAAATGTGATCTTATATTAATTTCATGTTACTCTAATGGTTTTATTAAAGATTCATATCACATTAAGAATGCTGCTTATCTGGGAAAACAAAACTGACTGACTCAATATAATGTGGTGACACAAGCAGATCACAGAGGAACACATACAGTTAGAGCCACACAGTGCATTAAACCACATGTTTATGTGAAAATTAACTTGAATTGAAACAGGTGCACACCTTTTGATAAACTGCATGCAAAGAATCAAGTCAGTGTTTACTTCAGTATATTATCAGATGAATTGTGACTGCACAGTGTTATTACAGAGTGCTAAACTACATTAGAAGAATTATACTCTGGACATACTTAAATAACTTAATTACTCAACAGCTATTATCCAGACCACAGTTATAGGGATATAGTCAACTAACCACTTTATATTTTTAGTTGAGCTCTCATTATCTGTGTTTGATTGGGACACGGATTAGGTATTTGGGAAAGCTGTGTGTTTGGAACTAGGCTTAATGTTTTTCTGCTATTTACGGTGCTGATGCTGTATTTCAAGATTAAAGCAAAACAGTTAAATGAACTGGATTTATTTCCATTTACATCTACTGTGTGAACTGTATGTACTCTGTTGACCTCTACTGGTGACTAGCAGGCACCATAGACAGGGCCATGGCTTCCTCGCCCTGAGGGAGTCTCTGACACAATACAGTTACAGAAAAGTCTGATGTATAGGTGTCACTTTATAACAAGCAACTATGGTGTCATAGTTTTATATTTGGAGCTATGAGCCAACAATTGTTGAAGCCATGTTTCAGTAGTTTGTTGACTAAAACTTTGCCAGCCCATTTGTTCAGAAATAAAATCATGCAAGACACTGACATTTTTGTTATACTGATTATTTATGACTTAAATTTGTGAATTCCATTTTTCACTGCCATTTTTATTTTGTATTTTTCCCAATTTTGAAGCATCATCCATATTTCCAATACAACCCCACAACAAATATTTGGCTACTACTATCAGCTAGTTCTAGTACTAATGATACTAGGCCTACTGCTAGGCTACTACCTCTAGCCTACATGACTTTGAACTAAAGTAGCCTATATAAAATTACTTATATTATTGCTACTTTAACAGTAATAATAATAATAATTATTATTTTATCAATTAAAACAGACCTCAGTACTTTTTTGTTTTGTTTTAAACAGTTTAAATGTAGTTTGTTAGAAATGGGACTGAGTGGAGTCTCTGCCCACACTTACACGCACACGCACACAAACACGTACCTCCCCCCACCACCACCACCCCCCTCGTGCGCCCCATGCACGGGGGGGACACCAATGTGTGACAGTGGCGGATGGCCTTGGCCACGCGGGACGCAGCCGCTGCGCTTCGCCTTCGCGGGACAGGTTCACACGCGCCCTTTTTTAGACTAGACTAGCCTCGCGTCTTTTTTTTTTAAAACTCTCTCTCGCCGTAACTCTCTGTAATTCTCTCTCTGTGTGTCTCTCTCTCCCTCCCCCCTCCTCTCCCACTAATCTCACCGACTCCTCGCTCGGTCGCCTCGAGCCCACCCGTGGGAGTAAAAGACAGAAGAAGGAGGAAAGAAGTGAGAGAAGAAGCGCGCTGCCCGGAGGGAGACGTGTTTCAGAGGAGAGCGGTAAGCAGGTGGATGCTGGAGTGATGGTGTTAGTTGAAGTGGGAGGGAAGAGGAGGGATTATCATCCTTCCACCTGCTGGATTATCAGCACCTCTCATGCTGCATTCACTTCCCTGAGGGAAAGACGACAGACAGGAAGCCACAAATATTCCATGGAGTCTGTTAAAAACAAACAAACAAACAAACAAACAAAAAAACAACCAGCACGCATTAACGCAGTGTTAAGATTTATGCTCTATTTTTGACAAGGAATACTGTATTTTGAATATGTATACACCCTACTTTAAACCAGTGTTCCTAACGTACAGCTAATGTTTTGGCAGACGAAAGCAATGTTCATTATGCTAATAATATTCTGCTTGTTGTAACTCTGATGTTTGATTTGCTGTAGAACAAAGTAAAAGTGAAAACCAACTAAATTCACCACAAAGTTTTCATCATGATTAGTTTGAATTGTGAACTAATCACAAACTAATCTTAGCCACCAAGCTGTTGTAATGATTACTTATATATTCCCTGTCTGTTCTGGGGTGTTTCACTCACAATGTTTTCTTTGGACACAAAGCTCAGACATTATCGAGTCTTCACCAGGGTTTGCCTGCGTACATCTTTATACACATTTATACTACACTTTTATACACCATTTTCACAATGCTGTGTACTTTTGCACACCTATTTGCATCTCTGTTTAGATTTGTGCTATTTACACTCATTTATTCCCTTTTTTGTGCAATAACTAACCTTTGCACATTTTAAGCACAATTACACACCTTTTTGTATTTTGGTGCAACTTTATACATCCTATTACATACCTTTACACACCTCATATACCTTCAGACATTTTATATGCATTCCTGTGTATCCTTGTTCACTTGTGTCCCTGTCCTATCAGTCGTTAGCATCATCTCTTTAACACATGATGATTACATAGAGTAACCCAGCTATGTGAACTTACCTCGGCTAATCTAACTGATTTCTAATGTTTATGGATGTGTGTCAAACTAAATTCAGGTTACCTGATAAACTGGGCAATGAACAGAATCAAGTTTCATCTGAACATCACCGCCGTCTGGATATCTTAAAAAGTTTTCAGGGTGCAAATGGCAGGCCAAGAGTTAACTATTTGGGCTGTTTTAGCACAAAGACCTCTGATCCATCAAAAGCACACGCCAGCCAGGACAATGTCCATCTGGAAGCTTCTCTATTGTCTGTCGTGACAGATGGTATTTCATCACGTCAACACATCATGTATATGTACACATGCCACTGTTACGGTAGATTGGATAATCAGTAGGTGCTTAATTAGTCTCTCCATTTGTTAGCTGAGAATATGATTCTCTCTTTGAACAGCTGTAGGATTTTGGAAAAGTTACATAATGTGTGTAGATTCTACTTCAGCAGAGATGCTGTGACATCATTTAAGGAGGTGGATTTTGAATCTTTTACTGTAGTAAAGGGACAATGCAACAAAACACAACTTCATTACACCTCAGTGATATTTGCCATATGGACTTTGTCTGTAGTACTCTATGATGGATTTTATAATACCCTTATATTTTCTTGAATTTAAGCTTTGGTATCATTATTGTACTCTTAAAGGAAGTTAATATTTTTCTATAATCTGCATGCACTATTCTTTTCTACAATGTGTTATTAGACAGGTACCTGGTTTTAAGACTGATGATATATTCTCATGATAGCAAACCAGATTCAAGTCTTGGGTTTACAGTTCATATAGAAGTAAATTAAGTTTGGTGGCTTAGATATACATTAGCAATGTATGCTACTGTAACTTAGAGTGTGTACATATTTGTGTGTGTGTGTGTGTGTGTGTGTATCAGTCGATCCCAGGCAAACATTTGCCCTCCTCAGCATTCCTGGGATGTGATGAGTCCAGCATTCAACAGGAACAACCTGTTATCCACTCATTCACTTCCCACAGATGGCCAGCCATTGTCCACTAGCCAGCCAGCCCTGCATCACAGACACACACGCATACACACACAACGACACACAAATATGTCCACGTCTGTATGCAAATGTACATGTATAAAGTAAGAAACAGGCAAGCACATGCAATAAACTGGCAATTATGTTTTGCCAGTTTGGAAATGCAGTCAACTCATTGTTTTGGTTTTACAGTCGGCAGCTTGAATGTTTTGATTCACTCTCATCATTCTCATTTTCAGATGCAAAAGGGAGCAACCTCACTGTAAACAACCTGGCTAGCAACAAAAGTTAGCTATTGCACTGTGAACTTAGTGAATATTTTCCTCAGAAAGTGAATATTGGTCTTACTGTTTATCCATTCATCAGGTGGCCACAACCATGACTTCAAATAAATAGTATTGTTGCTGAATGTGTAAACAGTCTTTGCTAACAAGTTTGAAATATCATATCATTTAAAATGTGGTGGTATGTCAGTGCTGTGTTTACAGCAGCTGCTGCCACCTGAAAAAAAAAAAAAACAGTTAATTTGAATATAAATGAGAATTTTGTGTGATTTCTGACCTACAGAATTGACAAGAACATTTTGTCTCCCCTTCCCAGATATTGATTTTCTTCTGATCTCTGGTCGATGGATTTATCACTGACAATACAACAATATTTTAGTAAGTCTGCTTATTATGTTTTTTAATGGACATTTTTGTTGTCTGCTCTCACCTGTCAGTTCTAAACCTACAACACTGAGTCATTTAGATTTACAAGGCTGATAACACAACTGCCCTTAAATAGCTGTTTACGATTTACTCTGCTAATGAAGTTTATAACTTGAGACAGAGATAGAGATATCTCATTCCTCTGTGTCATGGCACTCAGTTATTGTCCAAAAACTGAAAACACATGAGCAAGTCACATACTTCAGCTATGTTATATGATCTTATAATTACTCCTAGTGCTCAAGATGTGTATTAATTCACTTCTGAAAGTAGTTCCAAATAAATGCACTATTGATGTTGTTATTATGTTGAGTGAAGTTTGCTCCCCTCCTCCTGTAACTCCTCACAGACTCTTGTTTCTCTCTCCAGGCTAGAAAATCGAGTGAAGCATGGGTGACTGGAGCTTTCTAGGGCGGCTGCTGGAGAATGCTCAAGAACACTCCACTGTGATTGGAAAGGTGATTAATGATTAACTTGATGAATATGAAATTTTAGCAGTTTTGGAAAACACTGTGTAGCTGCCATGCACAGATACAGTAGAAATAGAATTGCATGATTTAGTTCCCTCTTTGACTCTAAAATCTAGCACATTAGTATCTGACCTCAGTCTGGGCCGACAGCTGATTAATTCATCTGTTAATCCTTCCATCCTCCCCCCAGGTTTGGCTGACTGTCCTCTTCATCTTTCGCATCTTGGTGCTGGGCGCAGCAGCCGAAGAGGTCTGGGGAGACGAGCAGTCGGACTTCACCTGTAACACGCAACAGCCCGGTTGCGAGAACGTCTGCTATGACGAGGCCTTCCCCATCTCCCACATCCGCTTCTGGGTGCTGCAGATCATCTTTGTCTCAACGCCCACCCTCATCTACCTGGGCCATGTACTGCACATCGTCCGCATGGAGGAGAAGAGGAGGGAGAGGGAAGAGGAACTCAGAAAGGCCGGACGGCACCAGGAAGACCATGACCCCCTCTATCACAATGGAGTCGGTGATGGAAAAGGAGGAGGTGGGAAAAAGGAGAAGCCACCAATTCGTGATGAGCATGGGAAGATCCGGATCCGTGGGGCGTTACTGAGGACCTACATCTTCAACATCATCTTCAAGACTCTGTTTGAGGTGGGCTTCATCCTGGGACAGTACTTCCTCTATGGCTTCCACCTGAGGCCGCTCTATAAATGTGGCCGCTGGCCCTGCCCCAATACTGTGGACTGCTTCATCTCCAGGTTAGAGAGCAGGATTTTCTCAGAGGATCTGTCTGTTTTACTTGTTTCTTTGTGTCTTGATTTTCTTTCTATTTGTTTGTCTGTGTGTTTGTTCATTTGCAATGCAAGACCAAAGTTTCCACCTCATTGAAACCTCTTCAGGTTGCACATTATTTCTTTAAATTGACTATCGACTAAGCCTTGTACCCCACAATTACTGTTGCTACACCTGTCAAGCTGTCCACATATACAGTTTACATTGATAAAGGTGGCAAATTTACCACTGGAAAGTCTTGAAAAAAATAGGTCCTTGACTTTAGACAGAAATAGTCTTTGATTTTCAGTCATCTCGCTGGTTGAAATGACACCTGTTGCTCCAATTTCCAGCTGACCCTTTTAAAACAAGAACCCAGGAATCTCAAATATGCATTTGATAAGATTCCTTATTAGTCCTACAACGAGGGAATATACAACATGGCTACACACATGATCTTGTGTGAAAAGACTGAAAGAAAAGTTGCATGATATTGTGCTAAAACACTGAGGCCAAAGCTACATGCAAAAAGTCAGCATCATCACCAGCTGATGGTTGATGTGGAAGACATGGAAATACGAGGAAAAATGCAGGTTCAGACTGCTTTGTTCAAACATAATTGAGTGTGGCTGCTTAGCTAACATACTTTTTTGTGTCTTTAGTTTATTTCCACTTTTGATACAACAATAGGGCAGGCTTTTGGGTTGAGGACTAACGTGGTTGGGTTGCTGCAGGGTACATTTAGCCAAAACCAATAAAGAGCAGGACAGAATTATCTAATGTTACCCTAAACCCTGATGCATCCAGGACCAGCTTCCACACAGTGGTAAATACTACACAGTGATTGTGCTAGTTGTGAAAGGTGCTTTTTTTTTTTCTTTTTTTTTTTTACATAACTAAGTACAACTACTGTAGTAGTAGCTAAGATAGTTAAACAGTTGCAACTTACAGATAAACAGTGTTCTTTCTTTACACTTTGTTCTTGTGGTTTTGGAAAGGCTAAAATAGACCCATGAAACTGTTTTAGTGCCTAAAGCCCTACTTAAATTGCTTTAATGCATGGAGGAACCCAAAGCCTTGACAGGCTGCTGTGCCTTGTTGCCATCACTAAGCTATGACAACAGTCATTCTAACAACCTAAAAAGCATTATTCCAAAAGATACAAGAACATAAACATGATCACAAATTGAACAAAATTACAAATATGATCAATTGTTTGTTGTGTCATATTTTATGCATTATTACCTTTGTTATTCATTTTCTATTCTGTTAATTTTCAGTGGTTGTTATGTGTGAATTAGATCTATTTGTGTTTGTTTGTTATCCCAGGCCCACTGAAAAGACAATCTTCATTATCTTCATGCTGGCGGTTGCCTGTGTCTCTCTGGTCCTCAACCTGCTAGAGATCTACCACCTGGGCTGGAAGAAAGTCAAGCAGGGGGTCACCAACGAGTTTGTACCCGACACTGAGTCGCTGCTCGAGCCCGGAGACGCGGAGACCATTCCTGAGCAGAGCTCTCCGTCAGTGCTCAACTGTTTGCCGACATACACCAATGTGAGCGTGGTGGGGGTTGGAGCAGCTGAGAGAGAAGCCTACAGTCCATCAGAAGCCTCTCCAACAGTGATCTCTTTAAACCCTAACATGGCCACCGCCCCTGTGCCTGCTGAGCTCAAGATGGACGGCACAGCGTTCCACCCAGACGACTTCCTGTTGGAGTCCCTGCCCGCTTCCTTTTACAGCAATGGTGACAAAGTGAGCGTTGGAAGCCACAGGCAGCTGACTCCAATGGAGCAGAACTGGAGCAACATGGCACTGGAGCTCCACAATCTGAATGGAAAAAACTCCACCTCCTCCTACCCTCCTCCTCTTCCCTCTCCTCCCACCTCCTCCTCTCCTCTGGAAGAGATGACTCCACCAGCTTCACAAGAAGAGCAGCTCTCAATGTTCCCTACACTTCCTCGTAATACCCCTCTTTCCTCCCTCTCGCCAGAGGAGACAGCGGTGGATGAGGAAAACACCGCCGCACCTGGTATGGTCCCACATGACGACTTCACCGTGGTTACCAGGGCGGAGATGCACCAGCCTCCATCTGCCCCGGCGACAGACATCCGGAAGCCAAGTCGGGCCAGCAAGAGCAGCAGCGTCCGAGCTCGCCCTGATGACCTGGCAGTGTAGCTAAAACACACACACACACACACACTCACACACCTTACATATATGCTGTGTACACATAGAAACCCTACATATGCATTTTTTTCATCAGTGAAACCACACAAGCATGCCCTCCAGCAGCAGACTGACGCTGTGTAAGGCAGACCTTCACAAATAGACATGCAGCTGGAGGTGGCTGCTTATTTTAATCTTAGAATTTTGAACTAGAAATAAGGATAGAAAGAGTTTGGCCAGATTACACTGACGGCACCGTGCTGATGCCCTGTCTACATTTCAGTAACAATATGTCAAAGTCAGCTCAGCTTTTAAGACTTTACCTCATAGGGGCTTTGAAGAAATCCTGTAGTAAGTAATGTTTTATCATTTATTTTAAAGCATCATGCTTTAAAAAAGAAAAGAAAGAAAACTGAAGAAAAAAATGATTATAGCTGATTGAAGAGGCTGGCGCAGCACTGTTGCACGCTTACAGCATCATAATAAAAGACACAGAATAATATAGCTCAATGGATATGTGCAGGAGAGGAAAGAAGACGATTCAAAGAGCAGGTAAAATACATTTGAAAATAAAACTTATGATCAAAAACAAAAAAAAAAGATAGAAAAAAGAAAAAAAAACATAATAAGAATGATACATTTTGGCATTGTCAATGAGATGTTTTTTCTGCTGAGTCTTGAAGACATGTAACAGTGACACTTGCTTTAACTTAGAGACTTTTATATAGTGAAGTAGTTGGTTGAAAAAAAATAGAAAGGGAGGTTATTATGACTAAAGAATTTTGTAAAAGACACTTTAATAATTGTAAGATTATTTATAAATATGAGTCTTCAGGGTATTTCTTTTCTAGGTATCCCGTTATTCAGTTATTTTCAGTTTGCTCAGGCAAGCAATCAGTCACACCAGTAGATGAGTACAGTGGACAAAGCATAAAACATTTTAAAAGTGCCTTTATGTGGTTGTTGTATGAATAATGGTTATTTTATCCGGTGATTTTAACGCTTATGTTGAACACAACTCTGACAACACAGGCATCAACCATCTTGCAGGACAGACTCAGTCAGAGTTGACTCCAATCAGTTTGCAACTTTTTCTAAATTAGAAAATAATCAAACAGCAGATTCTGATGTGGTGATATAACAAACATCGTGTAAACACAAAAGCACAATGAAGCCGGATCTCAGACTAAAATGTACGCTAACCATATTTGGCCTGTGCTGTTTAAGTACTTGTTGACATAATAGGAAATACGTTTATTTACTCTTTCGCTGAGAGTGAGATTAGGAGCTCATTAGCACTCTCATATTTGTGTGTTAAGTGGAGTTACAAACAGGAGTCAGTTAGCTGAGCGTAGCATAAAGACTGGAAACAGGGAAACAGTATGATGTGTTTAAATAAAATCTACTAGAAATCTAATATCATTCATTCAGAAAATTTACATTAAAAATATGTTTTAAATACAGTTCATCATACCAATTGTAGATAAACTGCTGCAAATGTCAAACATAGTAGAAGTCAACAATTGAAGCAACCAAATTACAGATGCTGGTAGTCCTATTTTTAAGCTATGAACAGAGTGAAGGTAACACTTTCCTTCTGCTTCCAGTCTTTATGCTAAGCTAGGCTAATTGTCTGCTGGCTTTAGCTCCTTACTGACTCAAGAGAGGTATCAATCCTCTAGGTAAGTGTAGGGAAAATCAACATACTTCCCCCAAAACCCCCAACAATGTGAACCTTTCCTTTAAGAGATACAGTCAGCATTTTCTCTGCTTGAGGCTGAGGATCTCCAACATGGCAGCCATGTTGGAGAAGGTATGTTACAGTCCCGAAATTCCATTGTTATAATGTTTATTTGCTTGGCACAAAGCAAGAAATTAAGAGCCAGCATGGCTGCACACTCATTGTTCTGGCCATACTCTCATCTTTTAACCCCCTGACCCCTGACCTCTGACCCCACCAACGACCAGGTGGCTGCTCAGAGGTTAGAGAAGTTGGACACGGAAGGTGTACTGGGAATCATAAACATACACACTTACATACACACCCACAGTATAAATAGCCAGCACAGACATGAGGAAGGAAAGGTGATTGATGATGATGATGATGATGATGATGATGATGATGATTGGACTAACTAATAAGTTTGGGAGCATAGAGGCAGTGATACTATATTCTTTTACTTTCATCCTTCTTTTATTTCTTTGCTGGGAGACATCGGAGGAGAGGTTTGCACTTTTGTTTCTTTCTTTTTATTTTTCTTGTGATGTGATGATGAGCTGTGTGTCTGTTGAATCTGTCCGTGTGTTCTGCTCTCACCCAGCCTGTAATTTCAATGAAGAGAGGGATGCACCAGCGTTAGGACAGAGCAGATGACTAGAGGAAAGCAATAAAGCAGTCCCACCCTGAGACATAGTCCTTAGGCTTCACAGGCTGCATGTGTGTGTGTGTGTGTGTTGTGTGTGTGTGTGTGTGTGTGTGTTTAGAGACCTTAATTTGTTTCAGTGTTTACAAAATGACATCTCTGCAGTTACATCAGGGTAAACTATATAAAATTTATAAATATGTAAATATATAATGATTGATAGTATTGATAGACACCACGGGATATTATACAGAACTACTTATATTTAAAAAAAGTTGTTAGTTTCTGATCAAGCTGCAGTTTATTAAGACTTTCCCCAGAAAACCAAAAATCTAAAGTGCTTCAGCTTTTTCTGACATTGGCCCCACTGGTCACTTTATACAAAAATCCAATGTTAGAAAGGTTGATGCAAATAAAAATGAACATATGATAAAGGGCTAAACTACATTTCTTTACTGAGCAATTTGAATCTTTGCAGCTTGAAAAGAGCATAAAATTCAGTACACCTTCTTTCTGATGCTTGTGTTTGCAGTGTGTTACAGAACTGTCGAGTTCCCCTAGGTGTTCTGTATAGGAGGACTCTAAGTTAATTTTCCAGACTAGCTGTAGAATATACAGTAGCTTTTAGATTTTTTTTTTTTTTTGAAAAAAGAGAGCAATATGATCTAAAAAGTGATTTTATTTCTCTGTTAGTTCTTAACAGACATCCTACATAGGAATGTTCATTTTTCCTGTTCCTCTCATTAATTCCTGCCAAAAAGAAAAACAAAACATCAAAAATGGCTAATATAAATTCAGTAGTGTTGCCTTACAGCAACTTCCCAACAGCTTTGATTCATCAAGTCAAATTATTCATGTTGTATCCAACATTCAGGAATAAAAATATAGTCTAGTAGCAAGGAAGAGTGGTTTGGGGCAAACTGCTGTTTTGGGTTTGTGCATCTTTGTGTTTCTTTCCGGGCAGAATATTAGAGGATAATATTTAGCATACTTGAAAAATACTAGAAAAAGTGCTAGATTATATCACATGACTTACCATGCCTGAATTAGCATTTGAACACCATAACCAAAATAACCAAATGAATGTATGCAGAAATTTCGATAAAAACAGAATGTTGTTTTTGTCCACATGCTAGCTTTTTCTGGAGCTTTCTTGCACGGTCGACTTTGTTTTTGTAGTTTTAACTGCCTTGGGTAAGAAGTTTTACCATCAGGTGAATTACCCATGACTTTGTTACAGTATCATTATTACACTGTCACAATGTCATGGTTGATAACCATCTCCTAAATGAACACACTGGCTGTGCTGCATGAGATTTTTATTTTTTTGCAGCTGTCAAATCTTAGAGTGCCTTGATTACTTAAAACTAAATTTCAATGCTGGAAATGTTCATCCAAATACATTCATGGCAACTTTGAACATGTTCATAAATTTAAGTATCACACTTGATTAGCATTCAGACTTTTGGGTAGCAAATCCATGGCCTAAGTGAATAAAGCTAGCTTTTCAGTACCAAGGTTAACTTCTAAACTGCCACTGCTCATTGCATGTTGCAGTATATTTAGCACATGATCAAATTTGTTAATTATTGCCAAGAGTTTGAAAAGACCACTACCAGTCTCGTACCTATCCATTAAGAACAGACGGTCAGCCAGTATGTAGGATCCTGTAGCTTCATATAACAGACAGTTATGAGAGTAGTCTGGATCTTCTCAGCAAGAAAGTGATAGAGGTCTGTTACATTTGACCACTATGTGGTCTTACTGTTGCCTATGCTATGACTCCATGCCATTTGATTTGAGCAAGAACAAACAGATTGTGATTAAGGCTGTTTACAGTAAAGTAATTTTAGCTTGATTTGGAATCTGAATGGGTTGCCATGTAGAAGGCAAATGTATCTGCCCACAAATAACATGAATTCAGTGTCAGAGCCTTTGATGCTGAGATCAGTGGCCTCTCAAGGTGTATATTTAGAAATCTGAGTTTTAAAGTTAATGATTTTCAACCATGAATGCAACAACTTTACTTCTATAAACCAATATAAAACATGAGGTGACAAATGAGAAGCAAGATGCAGTGAAAGGTATATCAGTTTGAGCACATTAGCTACATTTTAGGTAAGAACAACTAATTTTGTTAAGGATAGGGTGAAGTAGAGACTGAAAATATGCTGTTTGCTGACTGTGTCAAATGTTTACATGTCTCTGATCAAACTGTGCCAATAAACAACTTCAGCAAACCATGGCAGCTGAAGCACTTAGTCTATTTTTAGAAGTTATTAGCTGTGAAGTATGATTTAACCAAAGATATTTACCAAACCAAAGAGGTTTGTGCCAAAGAGATCACAACGCCTGATGGGTTTTTAAAGAGCTTTGCTTGGGAACCTCACCCCTGACCTTAACAATCATAGCTCCAACCACAAGATCAGTTTTACAACCCTTTAATGAATCTGGGAAAAGAGAATTCTACCAAAAAGACATGTCGAACTTTGTCTCTAAAAATAGTTGAAACAAAGTTTATTTTACTTATTTTTAATGCTGAAATGTTTTTTTCATAACCTTGTTGTTCCAAGCTGTTCTTAGTACCTTTAATATGTAGATAAAGATTTGCACAGTTAGATAGCTAGACCGCTGTTATGAGGTTATGAGGATATAAATAGAAAAGGAAAATAACAAACAGTGTCCTAGGAGGAGGGATACTGGGGATATTAACATATTTTTGTTTATTTATGGTAATAATACAATCAAAATTAGACTGGGAATGGACAAGAAATGAATCTAAAGTGATTGTTCTTTTTCTGTTCTGGATATGGATTGGGAGAATTTTGGCTACTCCAGCTTTCACACCATGCCTTGGATCAAAAATCCCAACAATGGAGAACAGAAGTTGTGTGATGGGATTTTACATGGCGGCCCTACAAGCAGGGACACTGACTCCCACGTGTTAGAAATGAAGAACAACCTCCTGCTATTACTCCCACTGTAAAATGACTGTCTTTGAAGAGAAGTGCCTTGTGTCTGAACCTTATGTTAAAGAACATGTTGATGTAAATGTTAATTTACCTCAGATGTTTACAGAACTGTTACTGAATAAACTTTTTGTACCATATTTGTTTTCTGTCATAGTTAACATTTTTCTTTTTCATGGGATGGATTAAACAGTGTATTTGTCTGCTCTAATGCGAGCCATTATACACACACATATAATACTTGGGCAAACTGGCTCTACCAGAACAATGCCGCACCTTTATTTCCATGTTCTGTAAATGGGTCATTAGCTGATGAGGACACTGACTTTTAACCATAAAAAGAGTTAGCATCATTTTATAGTCATCAATATATCAGTATATATATTCTCATTTTTATACAAGTCAGTTCGGAACACAGAAAGAGTTTCAACTAACTCATGCAGTCTTGGTTAATGTTAAAAGTTCTTCAGCGGTCATCAGTGGGCGATGAGAAGCTGCTTTTGTCCACTTGAAAACAAGGACACATGGTTTCAAAAATGACTAAGATTGTTGTCTGGTAGTTGGATAAACATGTAGAATAGGGTCTAAATGTGCCAGTTTATTTAACATTAGTTCCACCTTGGCTCAAGATACTGAAAACAAGCTGGATTCCAATTAAACTTGCTGTATATTTTCATTGTCTGCAGAATATGAATGTTTTGCTGAACCTGTAACTTTCCTCTAGTCCCACTATCAAACCAAACTTTTCAACACAAGAGAAATCTAAATCTAACACTCAGACTGTAGTTAACAGATCTATGCTCCCAAGAGGATAAATCTTCTCTATTGTGGACACTCCATAGTATTTTTTTCTGGTACTTACTTTAGGCTAGTGTCAATTTAGCACAACTTTATATGAAGAAAAAGTATATTTGATCCCGCAAGGACACAGTGCTACTGCACTATTGAATTATACTGGAACTGTTTCAAGAGCAGGTGACTACATTTAACAAACCTTTACAAAGCATTACCTAAAGATACCAGTAAAATAAGTCTCTGTTGGAAAAATGAAATTAAAAATTGGGGAATAAACAAGTAAAAATCTCAGTATATATTCTCTTTTGTCCATGCTGGACTCAATATTTAGAAGAAATTAAATCTCCAACACTCTTACTTACAATACTTTTTATACAAGAAAATACAATGAAATGAAAGAAATGAAAGATAGCGAATTCATTATTTTAGAATGATCACAGGTCCACTTATTAATAGTATTTGATCGTGGGTAAGTCTTTGTGTGTGTGTGTGTGTGTGTGTGTGTGTGTGTGGTGACAACAGTCCATACTGTCTGCCATGCATGTGTGTACGTGCATTGGCGTTTCTATGTCCACATGCATGTGTGTTCGGGGGTGTGTGTGTATGTGTATGCGCGCGTGTGTGTCCTCATGGCCTCGCCCATTAAGCTGTGCTGAGGCCAGCACTTCCTTTATGCTTGCTGAAAGTCCCAGGGATTTTGGCTGAACAAAAACCTCTCCAGGGAGTGAAAAGGCCTTGAATGCCGGCTAATGCCGTCCCGACCTCTCGACTCTTGCAGGCTGCTGCGTACGTGTCTATATGGTCCAATATGAGCATGGACAGTCTGTGAAAGTACTGTATATTGTAATAATGAGACAGATCAGGCATTTCGGCCGTATAATGTTTTAGTTTTGAAGGGTGGAGATGCAAAGCTCTCCTTTTCTGTTGCAGAGAATGAACTTAACTTACATTTAAATTTAAAATTAGATGACTTCAAAAATTCTGACAGAATACAAAGACCCAGCACACTGTCTGACAGAGAAGTAGCCATCAGTTAAGCAATATACCATATATCTTGATTGGTTTAAGTAACAAGCTACCAGTAACAGTCCCATTCATCAAATGCAAACATGGAGGGGTTTGACTATATTTTGTGTGTGATATCACAAAATGTCTTCTGTTTTTATTGGCTGTGATTTTGTTGTGTCCCCCTCACAGTTGAAATGACTGCATGACAGTTTTATCTGGCCTCTTTCTTCCAGGAAATAAAGTTTACTGAGCTTGCAAATACACCTGCATATTACATCATAGCATGCAGAGCCAAAATATGATTGGTCTGATTTACTATCATGGGATACATTCTTCTCAGGGGTCAGGGGGCATGTGATGAAATTATTATTTTTTTTAAAGAAATTACAGATAAGCAAAAAAGCGCATTACTTGCATGTGTAAATCTATCTATCTATCATATAAGTGTTGTTTACTTGACTGTCAGTTGTCTTGCTGCTTTGTAATACTATCACCCTGTCCCTCTGGATTTGTGCTGTCCACAGACTCTCTAAGTGGTGGGGGTGAAAGTGAATCCATGTGCAGGGCTGGGGTAAGAGGCCACTTTTTTAACCCTAAATTTCACACTAAAGCAGCACTTAAGCTAACCAGAGGAGCATATGGGCTGACCACACAGACATCTGTGCTTACAAAAGAGCCATTTAGACCACTTATGTGTCCCCTTGGTGTGACATCAGGGGACGTGTCCCATTAGGGCGCAGACATCCTGGTTAAAAACAGGTGCTTTGTCTGCGGGATCTGTTTGACAGACCTACACCGTGATGAGTGAAAACGCCAAACATTTGAGAAAGATTTGGGGAAAAGAGCTCAATAGCGAGAGGGGTGTGGGTGATGCCTGGATGAACTCAACTGTGTGGAACAGAGTCAGGCCCATGATTTATCTCAGAGTCAGTGCAGCCAGTTCAAGGCAGGCTCCTCCTCATCATACATTAATGCAAAATCCAGACTGGAAGTCACTGTTTGTGATCATGTCTTATTTCATGTCATATTTCTCCTGAGTTTTTTCCCCATTTAACTCTGTCTCTTTGACAGTCTGTAAATATGTATATAAATAAGTATCATGTGTCTTAGGCAAAAAGGGTTGTTTCTTCTGATAATGGCAATGTATAAACACTCAGTTAATGTCTGTGTTCAGACCTTGTAAAAACAGACAGTTTTAATTAACAGTGAATGTAATTCCTCATTTCTAGTGTCACACATTCATTTGAACAGTAGGTCCTCTAGTGGCCAAACTCAGATATTACTTGATAAGTTTCCCTTGGATTTTGTTCCTCAGGACTGTTTTTGATATAGTGAGGATATCATAACTGTTGTCATAATAACCACGCAGATTGACAGATTTTCTTTTTCTAAATTTTATTCACCAAACAAGTCAGACTTCTCTCTGCATGGGAAGAGTATATTTTTCAAATCTTACATATTAAGTTCTTTACTCTCCATTTTAGAAGTGAGATGATGTTGATTCCATTCTCCCAGTGTGTTTGTACAGGTAGATGTCATTAAACACAGCAAACACTATTATATTGCATTGTTTGGAGGGGCCCAGATAAGCAGGTACTGTGAAATATTCTCCTATTCCCGACATCCCATTATCTCTGGGGTGATAGGCCTAGGCACAGGGGCAATTTTGGCCATAGCCAACAATGCAGGGCTGTCATAGTGGTAAAAAGTTGAACCCTTGAAAACTTTAACTCCATGTAGGTCACATGTACCAGCATCAATGCCGGACAAGAGCAAGGGCAGATCCCTGGTCACCACCCTGGGTGTGGCACTAAGGTCAACGTCGCGCATCTGTGATCCTGTTGAAAGAAAGTGTTTCTCTCTTTTTTCGAGCTTGCCATATTTCAAGAATTTTGCCAGTATTCCAAACAAGTTCAGTCCAGATGTTCACAAGAAAATAAGACATAGATAACGTTACCTTGTATTATATGAACTGTGTGTTCATTGGGACACAGAAAAGCAGCGTCCACATGTCCCTCAATGCCGAGTTCCTCCTTCAGGGTCTTAGGGTAGCCTTCAATCAGGGTGTAGTGAGCAGCTGATTTATAGATGTAAACCTGATCATCCTGCAGGTGTTTGGCAGAACAAGAGGGACTTTGAATTTGATGTCAAACAACTTCACATTTCTAGAGACAGCATGAAGAATTCTGACTGGCTACTTCAAGGTCTACCTTAATCAAGTAGATTTTGTCGCCGTAGAAGAAGACAGCATCCACCCCGTTGGTCACCTCTTTCCATGCCCTGGTGATTAAGAAGGCGTGAAGGCCGTCACGACGTGTGTCCAGACGCATGTAGACAGGACCTGAGCCGATTGAAGTGTACTTTTGGTCAAAGCTTTACAGCAAACTCAAAAATATCAATAATAATAATCCAAGGGGGAATAATAAAAAGGAATAGCTTGATATTTTGGTTAATGTCACTCTAATGTCTGTGCAGGAACTATGGGGCTAAAGACAGGAATTGATCAGCTTAGCATAAAACTGTAAGCAGGGGGAAACAGTTGTTCAGTAGCCTATATTAACTACTTCTTCTGCGTTATACATTTGGAGCAGTTTGTGATTTATATGAAGCAACAGCCAGCAGGTGATTAGCTTAGCTTAGAATGAAGACTGGAAACAGGGTGAAGCAGCTAGCCTAGCTAAAGTTTAAAATCACACCTACCAGCACCTCTGAAAGCTCAGTAATTAACATGTTATATCATGTTTGTTTAATCTGTACACAAAACGTAAATGAAAGTTGTGGTTTTACAGACCTACATAACTATGTTTAGGTACTTTTGAACTTTGGTAAGAGCTAGCTGTTCCCCCTGCTTGCAGTCTTTATGCTAAGCTAAGATACTCAGCTGCTGGCTGTAGCATCCTACTTAACAGACAACATTGGTATCTTCTCATTTAACTCTCACAAAAAACAAATGAACATATTCTTCCCAAGATGTTGAACTATTTTACCAGGATTATTATCAAAACTACTATTTATGCGTTATGACTTTACCTGTAAACAAATATTGTTTGCCTGCATCATCAGTGGTGATGGCATCTAATTTGATATCCTTGCATGCTGGGATTGTATAATTTCCTCCATGACCTGCAGTGAGATACAGAAGATAACACATTAATCTGAAAGTAAATACTCTGATCAAAATGTATCTGTGTTTGTTCCTTGTACAAGATGGTAAGATATGAACCAAACGTCGCTCTCAATTTTCTTGAACTCACCAAAGCCTGGGCACTTCATGAAGTAATTGCGGGCGTCTTTTGGGTAGTTGCCGGACACATCTCCGGTCACAGGGTGGAACCTGGTGAAGTTGTGTCCATGGAAGCAGTAGTAGTGCTCCTGCCAGCGTAAAGCAGAGGTGCAGGCAGGCAGGTGGGGCCAGTTCTTGGTCTTCACTGTCTTTGTGGCAATATCAAAAATATGCACATCATGTCCTGTGGGGAGAGATAATCAGTTAAGACTAACAGGCTTAACTGTTTGTTGCAGTGGGTACAAACACGAAGGACAAAAGTCTGCAAACAGAATTTGACCTTTGTTTAAGATAGGGATATTAATGATTATCCGTCAGTCGGTTAATTTCGGACTTTAACATTTCATTTCCCTATCATTTCTCTGAAGCTCACGTGCTGTGTTATGAACTTTTACACCAGCAGGGGGAGTACGTCACAGAAACCACTAACTTAGCAGAGGAAGAAGAGGTCAAAGGTCAGGAAAACAGAAGTGCGCCGCAAGATGAAGCCGGTAAAACATAGTGCAGCGCGAGTTTTTTATTTTTTTTTAATTTTTTTTTTTTTTTACTGTAGAAGAGAATAATATTACTACACCGTTCTCAAATACAGCTCTCGTACATCGTCAGTGTTGTTCACCACTTGAAAAGTCGACACCCGACGGTTTCAGCACGAAGACAACTTTTTATGTCGTCCTCCCAACAAACTCTTCCACCTGTGTTAGCTAGACATGTTGCCGATAAACGCGGTGGAAGGTGAGGGATTTCGTGAGCTACTGAACTACACTGAACCAGGCTGTCGCAGTTAGCAGGAACAGTTAGCAGCCGCGTTGACGAGCGGGACGGGGGAAGGAGGACGGACTCAGGACGCAGCTACTTTCAGCCCACAAGGTTCAAGGTTTGGACATGAATTATATTTTCATTTTCCTTTTACCCTTTGCACTAATGCAGAGCACTTGATATTTATAAAAAAATATTTAGCTTGTAAATATGGTCTCTGCGTTTAAAGGTATTATTATTTGTACCGTGTTCAGCAATGGCAATTATAGCTGCGCCATTTGCTGAATAAGGACAGACGGACAGGAGCGGCTTTTTCAAGCAAGAAAAAGTTTTAAATGCTTAAAAAATTACAAACAAAATTATTTATAATTATTTTGTTTATGTGTCGTGACATGAATGTCACATTACTAACGTGTCATTAATATATATTATAATATATTACAATGTATATATATATATATATATATATATATTTTAATGAAACCTAAACTGAGAAAAAGATGTGCGTCATATATCCTATTACATGTTTTTTTTTAATTTGCACCCCTAGTTAAAGCTGCTTTTAAACTTGACAAAAATTGCAGCTAATTTCCTCCACTAGGGGGCAGCATTATTGTAATCACACTGAGATAATCCCATTTTTCTTTGCCAAAGGAAAGTTATGGTATTGACTTTGTAAGAGGAATATTTTAGCACTAAATGCCAACATACCCTTGAAGAACAAAACTGAGTCTGTCATGCACTCTCCACCGGGACACTCCACAGCAGCATCCAAGTGAGTGGGGATTCCTGGGAAGTCTTCCTGGATCTCTTTTGGATACCCATCCTCCAGAGTGTGGTTATAATAACAAAAAACCTTGTCATCCTGGAAATTGTACAAGATACACCTGAAATCACTGACAGACACTGCACTTGAGTCTTGATCAGATTTTTTTTTTTTACAGAATAATATCATAAATGAAACTGTCTGAGGATCATACCAAGAAGAAATAGATGTGATCATGGTCATCTGGGTTGTCTTTGTTGTGCATGCGGAAGGCAGCGTCAACATGGCCGATGTGATGGATGTCATCCAGCTCCTTGAAGGACTCATTGGAGAGCTGAGCTGAACCATGGAAACCCCTCCACAGGTGAGCACCTGAGAAAATATCAGAGTGGTTTCTTAACACCGTGTTAAATATATATTTAGTTTGGAAAAATATAGAAAATGAGACATAAATAATCTGATGTTAAATTAAAGTTGTAGTTGTGTCATTTTAATAAGGCTTAGTTCAAAATGTAAAGAAAACAGAGTAAGTGAGGGAATTACAAAGCCTGATTCAGAGATACTCACCTTTGAAGAAGAAAGTGATTCCCTTCTCATCAGGAGTGATGGCATCAAACTCAATACCTCCACACCGGTCTGGTAGACCAGCATGGGCTTCTCCATTTTTAAAACAAAGTTAGAAATTTAGATGTAACTCAAATTACCCCTAATGTAAACAATGGTAAATACAGAAAATGTGTATCATTTGACATTAGATTAAACTGGTTATTTCTATGAGATTGCCTCTGTGATTGATGCTTAGCCAGAATATATTGGACAAATGATGGACACACAAGTGAGAGGGTAGGGTTATTACTTTAATATGTTTATTAAACACCCACCATCTGCTGCTTGTTGATGCCTGTGGATGAAAAAAGATCCTTTATTTTTCTGCAAACAGACTCAGCATAGCACCACATTACATTTCATTTCCAAAAACCCTTTAGTCATGATAATGGGAGGTCAATCAGCGATAGAACACGGAGGAAATACAATGATTCAGCACTCTTCTGTTTGTTCAACTGATGCAACTGGTAAACTTTGTGAACTAGCAAACAGAGTTATGAAATGACTGGACTGTGACTTGTGCATTTCCACTGCACTGGTAAGTGCAGCTGAAAGGTTAGGGCGCGTACCTGAGCAGGCAGACCCCTGCTCCACTCCTGATCCGGTCAGACCCTTGCTGCATGTCATTCCCCTACTCTCTCTCCCCGTTTCCTGTCTCTCTCTACTGTCCTATCTATTAAAGGCTAAAAAGCCTGAAAACAATTATTTAAACTGATAAAAGTAAATACAGTAAGTAAAGATAAGAGTCTAATAGAGTCAAATAGGAGCTCATGAACGATAACATTTACAAAGTTATTGTATTGGTTTGTATTATTTTTAAGATTTAAGATATTCTTTTCTACCCACTGTATTTATGGATATATGCTCATATATTGTTCATGTTGGAATGTGCACACAGACAACTCTTATTTTACTCATACATGAATCATAATGCACATGATATTATCAGTAAAGGATCTTGGGACCAGCACATTAGGACTAAGCCCCCTGATCTGAATGACTTTTTGAGTGCTAATTCATACAAGTAAGAAGAGTTGAGTAATACTCACACAGGTACCCCATTAGCGAGGGCAAGTGCTAAGCACAGAAACAGAGTTTTGGTGAACAGGTCCATGCTGCGCGGTCCCGGTGAGGTCCTCTGATGTGGAGTCTCACTGTGGAGCAGAGCTGTGAAGTGTAGCTATGCAAGAGCTGAACCTGCACTTTTATACTGAAATGTGTGTGTGTGGGTGGACATGCTAGGAACTTCTGTGTGTCTGTGTACATAGATGGGGTAATGGAATTTTTGTTGTTGCAAAATGAGGCTTTTTATATCATCATTTAGAAGCCTGCATTACAACTTACTAATTTAATAATGTCTTTATTTATTGCTTTCAAGCACAATATATATATTTAATAAAGCTGTAATGCATGAGAAAATTTGCTTGAAGAGGCGATAAAAAGGTGAACCTTAGCTTTACCTCTATTGTGGATTTCAAATAAAATGATTGATCTGTTTGGTTAACATTTGACCAACTTGACTGTTTAATAATTGAGCTCCATTTGTTCCCTTCTTGTGACAGACTTCCCTGGAAATACAGACATTTTTTGACAAATGGGCACAGTACTCAAAATCTACATCAGCCCTCGAGGTTGTGTGGTAATGCATGGTTAGGCAATTACACTAGTAACAACAAAATCATCCAAAATTAGATTTAAATCACAGTTTAATTATTTTACGCAGAGAAATAGCAGTACAAAAAAAGCTTAAGCTAACGAAACTCTTTGATCTTTGAGTTCTCAAATTTGTCTTGATTATTGATTAACTAAATCTTTTGCAATATGAGCATGATTCTCTAAATTTCAAAATATCAGTCACCATGATTTAGATAAATTCAAAAACATTAGAAACACTCAAGGTCAGTTTAAATGCAAGCATGCAATAGTATTGATATCTGCTACTTGTATCTTTTCTGTGCTCTATAGATTTAATGAAAATAATTTGTGCTGATCCTCTACACTTACTTTGCATTTATTGATGATCATAATGAAAAAATCATAATGCATTATCACCATTTTGAAATCTCATCAAATGTCATCTTATCAAATGATAACACAAAAGAGGTAGACGCTGTAAATTTCACTCAAAGAAACTAATTTCATAAATTTCCAAGGATATTGCCTGCTATTACAAATATAACCCTCTCAATTTATCACAGCAATGAGTCTGAACTCTATCCATATTTGTTTTTCTTTGTCTTTACCATCCTCTGTAGTTTACTTGTAGCGGTAGATCTTGATGCAGTGATTCATACTGTCGGACACGACCATGTGGCCATCAGGCAGCAGTGCCAGGCCCCTTGGGCTACTCAGGTTATCGGTCACCAGAGGCCAGCCAACACCCTTGGATGGGTAGAAAAGAACACGGTGATGCTGCTTGCCCCAGTCAGCCACCAGGACATCCCCATCGCTGTCAATACAGAGACCCCAGGGACAGGTTAGGACAGGCCCCAAGCCTGAGCACACCCCTAGGATTCGAATAGTGCTCCAGCCGGGCTCCAGGACTCTAATGCATGGGACACGTCCAGTCTCATTGCCTCGTTCTGATACTGCCATGAGCCCAGAGGTGAGACAGGCTGCCACTAGGTAGGGTCTGTGGTACCCGCTCACCACGGTGCGCTCCAACCTGGCCCCAGTTTTGGGGTCCAGTTTTAGGGCAGTTAAAGTGCCACGCTTTATGTCAGCAACCAAGAACTCATCTTGACGAGTAACAGTCACCCCTCTAGGAGCATCCAGTTCTTCATTGGTGGAACCAATCAGTGTGCCTCCAAATGTTTGCAGGAGGCGTCCGTGACGGCTGAACACCAACACAGCACGTTCAGCAGCACAGGTCAGGGCAATGAGGCCTTTTGAGTTCACAGCCACATCAAAGTAGTTGCAGATACGGGAAGATCTTTCTGACCCTGAGGGAGACACCTGCTGTACAACATTCTTTTGGAGATCAGTCACTTGAACACGGGCGTTTCCACAATCCACCACAAATAGCTGGCCTTTGACAGTTGCGTGGATGCCGCTGGGCAGGTTGAAATCGGTGCGGCCTGATCCTTGTTTTCCAAACTGTTTGATCAGATAAGCTGAGTCCAGTACAGTTGAACCACCCTCTTCCTCCAGTTCCCTCAAAGCAGGCACAACTTTCTCTTTGTCTTTGTTGTATGGCTGCAATTCCTTAACTTGATGCAATTTGTCACCTTCAATAGCTGACATGGACAGAGATCTGCTGACACGATTTAAACCTGAACCTTGGGTAACACGGGTCTGGGATCTTGACTGTCGTTCATCAGAGCTTATGGTGTTCCTGTCAGACTCTGTGTTGTTTCCTTGGCTTTGTTCAAGAATTTCAGAGGCAAGTCGCATTCTGTTCACCTTCCTGATTCCTCTGCGCTCACTCTTCTCACAATTAATTAAAGGCCGTTGTTTACCAGAGAGATCAGCAGTGGACACTGAGCGGCAGTGCTCTTGCTTGAGGGATCCATTGACAGGAGTATTCACAGTATAGGTGTAACAGGAATCCTCACTGTCCACTGGTGATGGAGGACTTCCACTACCCATTGCTAACTCATTTGAGTTCTTTTTCTTGGATAGGGCTTGTTGAGAAAGAGGACGATGTCCTGTGGAAAGATCAACAAGACTGTATGTGGAGAGTGAACCTTTGCGCCTGGTCTTTGGAGATATTGCCATATCACAGTTTTTTTCATCAGTTTCTTCAGGAGGGCAGGATGGTTCTTCACATGAGACCAACACAAGGGCCTTTTGCTTTCTCTTACCCTTCAGTGTGGAGCGCCTCTGTGTTCCATTTTGTCTGCTGTCAGATTCATCACCTTCAGATTCTCCTTGACTGGAGACTGGTGGGATGGCAAGAAAAAGGTCTTGTCCCTGTGTGTCTGAACACAGAGACTCCACTTCTTCATCTTGTGAAGACTCAGATACACCACGGTGTCTTAGAATGGGGGACTTTATGGTGGGTGAGTTGAGCTCATCCTCATTCTCTGTAGAGCTTGATAGGCGTAGTTTCCGGACAACGCGCATGTTCCCACTGTTTTTCTTATTGGTTTCATCTGGACTCCTTTGTCCAGCTCTGTTTGGTTGTGGTTCTTTTCGAATTTCAAGAGGGGTAATGTTTAAAAAAGTTGTATCCCCTGAGTGGAGAGCACACTTCTGTCCTTGGACACCACAGACACCTATGGGGTAGGTCATACCTTGCTCATGGACATCAACTTCCCCTAAGCTTAATGTCTTTGACTCAGGGCTGGGTAAGAAACTGACTCTTTTCAGTGTTAGAGAGATTTCCCAAGGTTGGGTGACCTCTGCCACCCCTCTCTGAAGTTGATTTTTGTTGGATCCCCCAGTAGTACTGCCCCATCTTTGGATCTGCTCCTTCAGTTGTCCCATTTTTCTAAGTTGCTGGTCAACAAGTGACTGCACAACCCGCACTGCTGCAGCATTCTCCCTTTTCACCTGACTAAGGTGTCGCTGGGCCTCTCTGTGGTCCTGCTCTATCTTCTCAAGGAGGCGCCGTTCCTCTCTCTGAGCTGCAATCACTGCATTGTCCAACTCACGGTTCACCTCCTCCACCTCGGCCTGTTGTCGCTCCCTGAGGCTCTGCAGTTCTCGTTCTCCTTGCTCGAGATTGGAAACAGCCTGAGTCACCCAGGGAGGTGGTGAAGTAAGAGATATGGGTGTAAAGACAGACTGCCGAGGGGTGAAAGATAGGGGAGGTGGAGAGGTCAAATCTCTCTGTTTTGGAGTGGAGTGTGTCAGCAGAGCTGAGAACCCAGGGAGGGCTCTTCTTTCTGAATGAGACCGCATCAACATTGTGGATGGTAGATTTGAACAGTGAAATGGGGTTTCACCACTTTTTGAGTTTGTGTCTGTAAAGTCAGAGAAAATGCAAAAGAAACACATTACCATCAAATCCCTGTTACTACAGTACAAAAGATCTGACATATGAAGAAAATGGCACAGACTCTTACAACAAAGCATTTAAAGGTATTAAAATATGTATTTAGATGTTTGTTAACAACTCTACAAGAGTTTCAATTCGAAACAAAGTGTCAGCTTTGGAAAAAAACGGGTACTGTCCTACATCTACAAAAGATTGCATGCGACAGGAAAATCTTGTTCCAGAGCCCAAGTCTGCACCATAATAGTTATCCTGTAATGTTTTGTAAACTAACTCTTTGATAACTCAAGAAATGTATTTGACCTACCTATTTTCTCAGGTGTGTCATATAAACCTAGTGAAGACTTGTGTACATTTCTGCTGCTGTTTTAAAACTGGGACACCGGTTCCCTTTCATTGCAACTTTATCTATCCCACACAATATTCAGTTTCTCATGAGACTCTAAAGTGCTCTCAGATAACCACTGTCCTGTTTCCCTGAGGTCAATCTTGTATTCAGACTGCTGAAATGTGCTGCTGTTGGCAGCCACTGATCACCATGACAATAAATGTCCTAAATTGGATGTTAATCAGCAGGTTTCTACAGTATCTCTAATGGACACCTCTATTTAGCAAACATTTGCTTAATACTTAAATTACCAGAGTAATACTGTACTTTTTCATCTAAATAATTTTAATCCATCAGTATTTTTAGCTATTTATGACATTATATGGTAACTGAGTGACGAGTTGAGGCTGAGGGGATTATGAGTCTTTGCTTGCCAAGTCACTTATATATATCACTCATCATGAAACCTCAACAGTCTCACATAGTTGCTTCCAAATGCACCACAGACCCCCATTGTCACTTTTGGTGGAAATAGCAGCGTTTATCTGCTCAAGGCATTGAAACTGAGCTCTGTCTTTCATCACCGGCAGGTATGTGAGAGACTGCCAGCAAAGAAGTCACTTTTTTTAAAAATTCAATCTTAAAATGGATCATATTCTGAGTTAGTAATTGGGGGTGCCAGTGTGTATACTGTATGTTACTGTATGGTGTAGACCTACTTTGAGAGCCTTTTACCCCCCCGGAGCAAAACAACAAGGCTTTTGCAAGGATAAAAGGGTGAGGTGTCAGTTTACCTCTGCATGTTCACAATAAAGTCCCTCTGGAAACATGTGACCTCAGATTGTCAATGGATAAAATCTGTTTCCCATGTTTTAAATAGATGTTAAAGATGTCATCTGTGGGTGACATTTACACATTCTTTAAAAAGAACAAAAAGAAGATGTTTGGAGCAGGATATGATGGAAATCATGATGTCCCACTTCAATGTCTAAACTAGGCTTGATGCACAGATGGGTCAGGATGTAAAGAGACATTAACCTGTTGTCAGAATGAGGGAAAATGTAGGCTATGTGTCAGAAACAAATCCCTGTCACTCTCCCGAAGTGAGGCCACTGGGTCTTCTCATATTACCCCACTTTAATGTTGAATGAGAGGCACTAGTTGCTAAGTTACCAGATGGCCTTTGCTGAGGTGCTGAGACTATAGAATAAATGATACCATTCATAATTGAGAGGATTATGCAGGATGTTCAGGAGCATTCCAGCGTAACGAAACCAAACAATGGAGCCATTCACAGCAAGTTACAGAGCATAAAGCTCACAGGTAAAGACCTCTTTGAAATGTTCAATGAAATGATTTCAGTTAGTTAAAACAAAACAAAACAAGAAAATCAGTCAGCAGCAATTTCCCCCATAAGAGTTTTTTTTTGCTATTTTTAAATTCCCATCTTGAGGATGTGTAACAAACATTTTCTTTCATAATTAAAAATTTAAGAATAAAATGTGAGATTATAACAGCTGTGCAAAATATTGCATTTTATCCAAAAAAAAAGGGGAAAAAAAGTTGCAGATGTCCTACCTGAAATTAAGGTGTGTGCTTCTTCCCTTGCTGCTCACTCTATTCTGTCCTCCAGTCTTTCGTTCTTCCTCCCACCACCTCTTTCTGTCACTCCCCCATCTCACCTCTCCTCCCACCCTCTTTCTTTCAATGCATTCTTGGCAGGTCGAGTCTATGGCACTCAGGAGTCTAAGTGTGCAGGTGTACAAATGAATGTTATAGGCTGGTTTAATTCCTGCAAAACCCACAGTACTGATAGTATAAAAAAAGATCAGTGACGCTTTCTCAAAAACATACATTAAATCAATTGAGTGATAGCAGGTTTATTATCTTCAGGTCTTAAAGGTGAAAGATTTGAGAGAAATATTCAGAAAATTGAAGGTCACATCTCTCTTCAAGTTTTTGCTAAGAAACTTTAACAGTTAATTTCTGATCAGTAAAATTACCATTTACAGAATTAATTCATATTTTAGATATATGAATAAACAGTGCTCACTAATTCTGCCTTTTAATTAAAACTGTGAAGTGTCCTACACTAACCCTGTCTCTCAATTTAACTAATCAATAACATTCACCACTAGATGTCAGCAAATACAAAGCATCAACATGAGGACAACCTGTACAGGTTGTGTGTTAGTGTTTGTCTTTTGAATGACATCTTCTTAAAATAAGAGAATAGATTATATTTTACTGTAAATAGATATAACAGTGTGATCCATCCAACATGTTTACTACATAGAAACAAATCACAGGCCTACATGGAGGGCACATAACAGAGATACCGAGTGATCAAACAAAACAAATTTCCAGGCCTACTTTTTCTACTGCAAATGTATTGTTTTTTTCCCCCTTTGTTTAGAGGCCTGAATCCTGCAAAAATAATAATAATGATAAAAAGCCAGAAGCCATAAAACCATAACTTGAAGTGGCTTACTTTCTAACTCCATTCCAGATATTCAGTTTTAAGCAAAATGTGGAGATGCGTCAACATTAATACAGAGACATCACACAGCTAAATTTCAGTGGGAATAACTTTTTAAATCTAAATGATGTTATATAAAAGTACTTAAGCTAGCATTTTCCGTTGCATAACTTTTTGCAGATGGCTGATTTGTCTGTAGGTGGTGTTCACTCAGCTGTAGTTAAGGTGGAGTCTGTCTGCAGTCTGTTGCAGGTCTGTACAGGACACTCAGTAACAGATTTTTAATAAGGTTTGGTCCCAATTAGAGAATCACACATTTACCTTCATATGTTTGCTTGTGTAATTCCAGCCACACTGATTTCAAAGTCTGTGCAGGGTGGAAGCTCTGAAAGAGAAGGGGGAAAATTTTAGAATGACATACAACATATCCACAGGCTTCATGGCTGCTGTCATCTTAGAAACAAAATTCATCCCATCTAATTGACTTTCTTATTAAATACCAAATAATCTTTCTGTTTCTGTGGGTGGAAGTTTGAGAAGTCTCCCAGGTAACACTTAAAATAATTACAGAGTAAGACAGGCAAAGAGAGTATGTTGAAATTCATTAGTTACTTGTTATTTCTCTTATATAGAAATCTTTGCAACTTGCTCCTTCAGATATAAAAAGTACCTCAACCCAAAAAACAAGGCAACATACTTAAGTTTGTTTAATAATTAACCTTCGAACCAAAGGCCTGATATCCACTCATCAGGCTGTCCAGGGTCGCTATTTTATAATGCTTTAAGCAGTGTAAAGATTTCCTCTTATAGGACCCAGCATCTTCTCACCAATTATCCTCACACACACACACTCAAACTCACACACATACACACAGAGAGCGTTGCCCCCTGGACACAGATGCGTCCTGAGCCATCAGTGTTGCTGGATGTCACACGGGGTCCTACAGGCTGCCTGGCTGGTGTTGTGACTGATTATTTCTATCTTCCGCTCTGTCAGGAGAGATGGAAAATTATATCGGCCTAAGGTGGCGCTCCGTTATTGATATCACTGTTAAAACTCTCCAATCCAGATGCTCGCCTCGCCTGCAACATCACTGCAATTAAATCTACACGCTGCTTCCAGCCTGTGTGTGTGGCAGAGAGTAATGGGCCCAATAGTTACTGTAACAAAACAATAATGTAATTCAGGATGGCAGCATAAGAACCACATATATATATATCAGTGTGATATATATGACAAGGAAGTTAATGGGTTATTATTACCACTCCCAAACAAATGGCAGCATCATAGCAAAGCAGGTACTAAGTGGACTTGTTGCAAACAAACAATTAAAAAAGAAGTCTGCAAGCTTTCACAGATGGAATTAGAAAGGCGGTCAAGAAAGTCATATTGCACTCTTCTCTCCCACTTTGCATACAGCAGGCAATATTAGGTGATGAATATGGTAATGGTCCTCATTCTAGTGGGACTATCTCCTTTCAGAGGGGAAGATCTGGTTCTGCTGTTAGATTCGATTAATTCCTCTTCATGCCACTCCTCATTTTTGTGTCCCCCTCCGCTCTCACCCCCACCCCCCATCCTCTCTAACACTTTCAGGCCTATGATATTAGACGAACAATCGCAGAAACAAAACGAGCTGGAACAACCAAGATGGGAACAGATGGCACGTAATTGCCTGGTGGAGGAAGCCAGGGAGTCAATTTTTACCCGTCCTGGGGGAGTTGCAGTTGCAAGAAGGAAAAAAAAGTGCAGGTGCATTTGTTTTGATCAGATATGGCCTAGAGGAAGCATCTGAAAAATATTCATCACACGCACATTAGGGAGAAGAATTTAACAAAAGCATTGTGGGTGAGACCTGGGATGCAATGGTGAGCCTTCATCTGGGCAAAGAGAAAGATGTGTGGCTGAGTCAACAGCAGCAGATACATCACAAATTAATATCACACTGAAGTGTTGCAAAAACTGTAAAACTTTCAGATGGTAGCAGTCTGTCTTAAAATTTGCCAGCCTAATTTTAGGGTTTGGTGATGAAGAAGCTATTTAAAAATGCAAGAAAGCTTTGGAATAACTGCCCGTCTAGATATTTTAAGAAAGAGAGGAAAAAAAAAATAAAAAAAAAAAAAATATATATATATATATATATGAGAAATATCTTTTATTATTTTAAATTCCAGTCTTTTAAATTCTTAATTTTATAAACAGATCTTCTACACTTGACACTGAAATGCCAAATGTTGGAGACGTTTGGAAAAACATTATTAACCTCTGATATTAAAGAAACTAATATTCCATGTAATTCTCATATACGTAACAAAAGCATAAAAGTCATAAAAGCCATCAACTTGACGACTTTACCTCTTAATGTACATCAGAGAAGATATTTTTTCTACGGCCATGTTAGCTTGGGTACAGCACTGCTTTGAGCTAAATGCTAACACCAATGAACATGCTAGTTTTAGCAGGTACAATATTTACCATGTTGTTCACCATTTTAGTTTAGCATGTACAAAGAAGATATTGAGATATTTTTGAGCTATGTTCTATGACATTTAGGATTTTGGCTGTTTTTCTTTCATGCTCAGTTTTTGCAGTTGTTTCAAATTTATTGTTTCGCTTTAGCATTTTTTCTTCTTCATTGGCTTAAAACTGAGAATTACAGGTTAGACTTTTTTTGTACTTTTACATTGGACATTTAATTTTTCTTCCAATAATTAGACTTTTCCAAAATGTCTCATTTTGTTTTGTAATAGTTTTTAACTTCCGTTTGTAGCAATATAGTAGCTATTTAAAAGTAACAGTTTGACCTTTTGGAAAATAGACTTATTCTCTTTTTTGACAGAGTTAGATGAGAAGGTTTGTTCAGTGTGAAGTTTTGCATAAATTTATAGCAAGGGGTTAAATCTGTCATGACTACAAAGCTGGATAACACTATTTGTCTGCAACCACTTCATCCATGGACATGAATCAGTCACATACTGTACTGAGATGAATTCCTTTTTCTCGGTCCTCTAAGCTCTGACCACATCTGTTCAATTACCAGCATGGAAAGTGCATTACCATTGGCTTTGTTGTTGGAGATGCTTGATTTTCTTAGTAAAAAGCAGATGAATTTATAATGTTGTGATCCCCTCTGTTGTGAATCTCTTCAGCGGACCGAGGCCCAGGATCAGAATAAGCATTTTGATGAGCTATAGGCCATCGCTTCTTTTTACAATCCCAAACTTGCGCT
Source organism: Lates calcarifer (assembly GCF_001640805.2). Classification (NCBI taxonomy): domain Eukaryota; kingdom Metazoa; phylum Chordata; class Actinopteri; family Centropomidae; genus Lates; species Lates calcarifer. The sequence goes on from NC_066854.1 coordinate 10,866,651, forward strand.
GCCTGCCCAATATCAAACTAATAAATTACAGCCCCCGTCTCCCACATAACTCACTGATAAATAAAAAAAAAGGTCTGCCATAGTGTGCAGCTGTGACCCAGGGTTACCTAGCAACAGGTCATGCCCAGACGTGATGCACAAGGTAGAGATACACCTCTAAGGAGTGGGAGAGGAGGGAGGGATGAAGGTGGAGGAGATGGAGGACGAAGGGGAGGGAGGGAGGGAATGGGTCTCATCCTCACTCTCTCTGACCCTTGACAGATAGAAAACGCACTCAGAGGAAACGGCGTTTGATTGACAGGGATATTTGAGGAACCTGAGACTCTTTGGTTTCTCCATTACTGTTCTTAGGCTGGATTGTGAGCCGCTTTATGTCAGCAAGACGAAGGCGGAAAACAGATGTGTGGAATTTTATGAAGCTATAAACTGACAAATCCCATTATAATAAACCTTTTCATTCAGCTAAAGCTTATGAAAAGGGACTTTCAATTAATTTGTATTCTAAACATCCATATTTGAGACATGGAATAAGAAAACAATCAGACTTTGTTGTTCTTAATTCCATGTGAAAAGTCCTGCATCCCTTTCTATCTCCTGTATACATGCATTAACACACACAGCAAACACATTTGCAACAGTGAAGTACACAATCAGCTTTCCAACCTCTGCGCCCAGAGAATTGTCTGATGAAAACCCTAACTGACAGGCCTAAAAAGATTGAGCAATAGCACTAGAGACGCACATCCACAGCGGTGTACAATGTCTTTGCCAGAACAGTGCGGCATGGAAATGAGAGTGTTCAGTCCATACCCCCCCGCTCCTCCGCCCTTCTTCTGTTGCCTGTGCGACAAACCCTCAAGGGGACTCTGCAGCTGTGTGGGGTTAGCACATGGTCGAGTTAGGGGCCACACACACAAACACAAACACACACACACTCACACACACACTGACAAACACAGCCTTTGCTCTTTGTAAATATGGAATATTTATGCTGCGTAAACTGTAATAAGTTGTGCTTTAATGAGAATATTTTTTGAGATGATTTATAAAAGGTTGAGTATCAAATTATGTGGACAGAGAATGCAGACACCATTTTGAATCTTTTAATTTTTAAAGCTGCTATGCTCAATATTTTTATATTAACAATGGATCGAAATAGCTATGTGTATATGAAAAGTGTTGCTTGTAGTAACAAACACACAGAATGACCACCCTACTCTGGAGATTCCCTCAGCTCCAAAGCATTTTAGCGTCTTCCTAGCCCTTTGTTTTGCTGCTCACAGCCTTAAGGCAGACTTCGTTAACAACTAGTGAAACATTAAACAGCTAAAGAATCAGATATTTCTAAGAGCTAGAGGTTGAATGAATATTGGACTCACATTCACTATGTGACTGGAAACACAACTCTAAGGACATGCTAATCTTGCTCCGTATCTGCTAGATGTGAGAATAAGCCACTTTTTGCTAAGACATTCACCATATTAACTTAAAATTGATAATATGCCACAATATGCAGTATTATGTTTACATCAGTTTTTAGAATTTTCAGAAGATTGGTGTGATTGGTGTCTGTTCACTTTCAGTGAATATAGAGTACTGGAGGTTTCTACGCTATACATTGTTTTTTCAGTCTTGTCATTCCACCCAATATTGCACCAGCACCTGATACATCACTGCTAATATGCATGTGTATGTACTGTATGCCTTAGCAGAAGAAGAGGAACTCCTGGGAATTAGCCTATAATCAAATTTAAAAAACAAGATGGGATTTCTTCAGAGACATTTATTCACAGTGAAACTGTTTAAGGAAAGGATTTAAAGTGATTTATGAAGTGATAATGACATAGAAAATTTCTAGTAATAAAATAAAGGTCACAGTGCTCAACCTTGTTTACCTGGTACAAGAGAAATGGGATGTCTGGTGTGAAAAATAGTAAGGAGCCAAAGTAATCAATAAAATCTTAAAATCAGTTTTAAGACATACTGGGAGCCAGCGTAAAAAGGCTAAAATAGAAATGATGCAGACAAGACTGCCAGCTGAGCTCTCTACAGTCTGTAAATGGTGTGAAGGATTTTTGACATGGTAGTGGGATGGCTCTAAGGATAACAATGCCAGTCAGTCAGTGCACCACTACAGTCCAGACTTATCTATCTCAACAACTAATCTCTTCTCGCAACTATAGGACAACTATGGAAATTTGGCACAGACAAAACAGATCACAAACAGATTAATTAATTGTTGCTAGTTTGATTAAACTTTTAACTTTTCATCTAGCACCTTCATCTGATTACATTTGAAATGTGTCCGATATATATCTAAAAAAGGAACGATGTTTCTCTTCAGCCTCAGTCATACTTTGTTTAGTGCTAATTAGCATATGTTAGCATGCTAAAATGCTAAACTACTAGGGTGAACAAACCTGCTAAATACCTGCTAAACATTAGCATGTTAATATTGATATTGTGAGCATGTCAGCAAGCTGATGTTAGCATTTAGGCTCACAGTACCACTGTAGTGAACTGTAGCATCACAGAGCTGGTAATGTGGCTGTAGACTCTTTGTTGTGTTTGTTTACAAGTCAAGAATCTGTTGCAATAAACAAGATACTAGAAGAAGATCTGTAAAGACCACTGTATCTTTAAAATTGGAAAAAAATGGACACTGATTTTGTTTTTATTCACCTTTATTGATATATGTAGCCATGAGGACTCTGTTTAGCTTATTGAACACGAATCAAAAGCAGAGAATACAAATGAAAAAGGAAAGCAACCTCTGATATCTAGATCACATACAACTAACTTAGCAACCTTAGTAAATGGTATAAACTGTAAAGAACCAGTGTTATCATTTGATGCTGTGCGCACTGTGCTACGTCAACTCTTTCAACAACAAAAAAAAAAACACTCAACAGATTGAGTGTTGAGTGTTTTTTTACTAACAAATGCATTCTCTTGCTTCCCAGAAGCTCAACATACACCAGTTGTATGAGGCTGTGGGCAACATGATGGGGGATGTGCAGCTCCTCATGCAGTTAATAGACAACATACATGCAGTGATAATTCACAGCTAGCAAACATGACGTATGCCATCAGAGGCTGGTATGAGTAAAATGGGCATCCATCACAGATGCTAACAACTCTGATTAAAAATACATAATCTGCAAGCATCCCCTGATACCGCCGTCAAGCCATTTTGGGTATAATTGCAATTGGTCTCCGTTATGATCAAAGGCAAGTCACACCTGCTCGCCTTTAGCTTTCGTTTCGCTGATTACACTTTCAAATTTCATCAACGTCATGTTGATAGATATGAAATTATGGGGTAAACCTGTTTACCCATGGTCAACACAATCACAATCTAAAGTCCCATCTTTCTCCTGGACTCACACACACCTTGTTTTTCTGTTCTGTCTCGGAAATAAAATCAAGTGTTTCGTGGTGCATCAAACACCAAGGAGAGAAGGCAAAGAGGTTAAAGAAAGAACAGCCGTGAAAGACAAAATGGAGTCACACTCCTGATACAGAACAGAAAACTGAGCCAAACTGCTTCTCCCACTCCGCATCTTCACCTTACCCACCACCTGTATCTCTTGGGGTGTGGGTGAGTGACAAAGCATCAAGAGGAAGAGTACCAAGCCTTCACTCACAAGTCTTTGCACCCAGCGTTCACCCAATTTACACCTCTTCCTTTCCTGCAAACCCCACCCAGGATCCCCTGGTGACAGCACCATGCTAACCGTCACCTCCCTGCTGGCATGACCGTGTGTGTGTGTGTGTGTGTGTGTGTGTGCGTGCGTGCGTGCGTGTCCATGCGCGTGTGTTCTAGAGAGAGGGTGTGTTTGTGTGTGTGCAAAATAGAGTGGAATAAAGCAAAAGAGCATGTGTGTTATCCTTGCAGCAAGCAGTTGTAGACCTTCAGACTCCTTTTTTGCAAGGATAGGGTCATTTAGTCCCCTCCTTTCTCTTCATGGGAGAAGTGTGGACTAAGAATTTAAGATGAAGGTTAGATGTAAGAGTATTTAAGGGTTAATAACTGTAACTGGGGGATAAATCTGACATGCGATAAAGAGAGGGTCTGCTGTTTGACACAGCTTCTACCAGTTCCTAAGATCCAGCAGTTGCCCTCACGTCTTCCCACCAATCTCCAGTCATCTGATCCTCACCTGCCTTCCCCCTCATGCCTCTCATTCTCTTAATCAGCTCTCTAATATAAAACAGCCACTTGTCCTCAGTTTCTTTTCCACTTGTGTTTGAACTTTTGCTTTAGCATTCAGCTGTCCTTTTCTCTGCCTGGCTGTTACAACATTTGCCTTATTTCTTGAAACTTGTACCCCTTTTGTCTCATTTGTCTGTTTGAACTGACCTTCTAGTGACAACCTTTGTACTTAAGACACAGTAAACCCTGTACCAGTTCATTAGCTCATTCCAGCTCATGCTCTTGGTTCCCTTGCCATCTTCTAATCCTGAATCCGTGTATTAATTTTTTAGTTGCTTTTGCTATAAGCCAAGCATATGTAAAAGAAAATGACTTTTGCCAAATATCAAACTCTCCCTTCTTGTAAAAATGTTAGTTAACTGTCACTACACATGACCATTCACTTGTATGCTATAGTAGCTAGTAGAGTGACATCACAGTAGAAAGGGTGTGTTTGGTTCGTCGGCAGTTCGTCGGCAGTCGGCAAAAACTTTTTGAAAGTGTTGTTAACTTCTTAATTCTTTGTATCTCCCTCATGATCAACCATCATGGTTGACGGAGGTGTGGATGGAGGCCAGCAGTTTTGTACTGCTCCATGTCCGTCTACAACTCCACATCCCTCTGTATTTGCTTTGCCACGCCTACTTTTGAGCTATCTAGTCACACCCTTCTTGTTTTTGATTATCCCCTGCTGACACATTGCTTTTTACTACATCCCATTACGTGCTCTAAAGACGCTCTAACTGCCTTTCACTGTGACTTTAACTTCACACAATTTAGTGCAGTAAGCGCTAAGTAGCTCTAAAGGGAAATCCACACAGGAGAGGTTTTGTGTTTTTGACATCTATCACTTGCCTGTCTCATGGAACAAATTCACCTCAATTTTAAAAAAAAGTATGAATTTGCGCCGAGTTGGAGACATGCACATCAATTGTGCATCATCACAGGACCCCCATTTTGGTCTGAGTCTTTTTCTGCTTAGTTAAGCATCATCTCTTCAGACAGCCACTCCAGACACGCAAATCTTCTGCTCAGTATAATGCTTGAGCAAGACTCCCTGGTGTTACTATGAGTTTTCTGATGCTGTTTTCCAGTAAAACTATTGTCTATTGAAGACTGTTTGGCTTCCCACTGTCCTCTTGAGAGCTGTGACTGACATGTCATAGGACAGTAATGCCTGAACGCTGGACAGAGATGGTGTGGATGTTTCTGTAGTACGTACGAGCAAATTGAAGCAGGATGCTGTAAAAACCTGAAGATAACCAGTCACACCTTTCCACTCAGGAAAGTGGGAACTGACTGCTGAATATTTGGTTTCATAAAATCACATCTCATTCCAGATATAGATAAAAGATCTTTTTATACCCTTGTAAGTCAAATAGCTTCAGTAACAACCCACTTAAGCAAAAAGCTTTTACAGTTGCAGCCTTATATTTCACTTTCTCTGATGGACATATCTTACAACATCTGGATATTTGAGTTGTGGAATATAGTAGAGAAGGTTATGGTTGAGGAGGAAATATAGAGAAAGAGCATTTGCTGGCATGGCAAGTGTGTACATATATGTGTACCAGGGCAATGCCCTATCACAAGTTGGGTCACGGTGGAGGCTGAACCACAGCAACTCTCAGCTGCCTCGAAAAAAAATCTGCACACTCACATTAAACCCACTCCCCCCTGAGCTGAACCCCAGTTTTAAGTGATGAGTAAAGGGGCTTAGAAAAAAAATCATAAAAACTCACTGACAGGGTTTGAAATGATGTACCTACTGTACGCAAGGCCTGTTTAAACATCTTGACAGGATTAGAGTGGAGTTAAACTGCTTTGCGGGCGCAGTTAATTGAAGCGGATGAGGTTTTTAATAAAGCGTGCAGTGTTAGCAGCTGACAAATGGCTCGGCTGACACACAGGGGAAATTGCATTTAATGGCATCAGGTATGTGCTTTGCTGGAGCTTATCACATTACACTGGTGGGTGCACACACACACACATACACACACACACATTTGCACACATGCATACATGCATAAATGTACACACCCTACTTTCATCTGCATTTGTAGGGGTGTGTGTGTGTGTGTGTGTGTGTGTGTGTGTCTGTGCGTTGGCCCACATAAACACACACAGGCACACATTAATTTACACTTACCTGAGCGAGTCAAGGTGTTTTCCCTCATGGATTTCAATTATGCTTCAGCAGTATTCCTCTTGAGGAGCAGATAGGTAGGAAGGTACATATGTACGTATGTATGTAGGTTGTTGCATAGACAGAGTGACAGCAGGACTTTGGGATTTTCAGGTCAGCTTGGTGGATTATACACAACTAGACAGAGAACTTTCCATCACTGCAATTAAGTACTGATGTGTGTTGACTTTATTTGACACTTATTTAAACCCTGTTGCGATCTCATATGCATGGAGGAACTGGCTTAGACAGCAATAGCACATTTATTTGGTACTACCAATATAAAAGTAATACATTTGTTGTCCATCTTTCAGTTTAAGCAGTGGTCAGCAGTGATTGGCTGTTTCGATGAGAACACAGAAAGGAGGAGGTGGGCACAGAGGCTGTTTTTCTGTGGGGGTCTGTGGGGATCTGCACATGCAGGTGCACTCCACATATGTGCAGTGGGAAACAAGATGGTGACCTCACCACAGCAACAGCTCCTCTGCTTGTTGTATTTGGCTGAGTCAGTAGAGAAAATGGTGATGGCATGCGTGACCACTTAACAAGAATAGGACTGAAGATGGTGAATATAGAATATTGGTGCACATGCACACTCTGTGCACTTATAGTACTTGTACATTTATTGTTGGTTTTGATCTTTTCATAGGATGCGTTGATGATAACTGGTACAAAATGGTGAAAATGGTGTTTAACTTGCAAGCAACTAAATCACCATCACAATAGTTACTTAAGTATTAAAGTCCTTTTCCATGACGTCCCTGAATACCCAGTATACATACACAGTGGCCTTAAGGAAAGCAGAGAAGGTGCTTGTCCTTATTTTGATCTGAGAGGTTGTGTATCTGTTTCTTCATGATTATTTTGTGTCTGGATTCACTGGATGCCACAACGGCAAGAAACTGTCAGAAAGGACAACAGGACAACACAAATTATTTCAAGTGATATGTTGGGAGACCGCTGCATAGATGCCCTTTAGGAGTTGTCAGTTTGATATCTCACCCAGTAGCACACACACACACACACACACACACCCACACCCATGCACAATACTCACACAGACACACACAGCGGCCAGAGCGTGGGTCTGTAAGAAATTCCTCATATAAGAGGACAATTAGAGTGTCTCATTTTCCCCTAATATCAATCACACAGCTCATGAATAAAGACAATTAGGTCCTCACAATTCCATACAATTGCATGTGCCCTTTGAGCTCCCCCTCCGATTTGGGAGCGATGCCTCTTGGGTATATGGCGCTCTCATCACCGCGACTCAGTGTGAGCCAGTGCAGTCAATAATAGGAGACAAAACAGAGGAGGCAAGGGCCCGGTTTCAGACTAGATCAGATCCTCCGGACGCGTGTCACTCTTCATTAGGGAGGCGGGGTAGCAGGGGACGCCCTTAAGGTGAGGATGGCCACAGAGTGAAGGGGGTGAGGGGGTGAGAGGAAGGGAGGGAGGGAGGGGGCGGAGTGGCAGCTGTGGAACAATGACAGAATCTGTGTCCAAGGGCCCCTCAGGCCAAACACCAGCTCTTCTCCACCCTGAACTGATCTCTCGCCTCCAGACCCAACGAGGAGGGAGGGATGGAGGGAGGGAAAAAAGAGACAGAAATAGACCAGTCACACTCAGTAGACTTTCTATCCAGGCTTGCTGTACTCAAGACTCGGGCTGACATTGATGTAACACATCACATCAATGTGTCTAATGTCATATTCATAGAATAGTGATTGGTTTACCTCAGGCATGGGTGGTTCCCCTAACAGCACAGCAGTCTGGATAATGTCAGGTATTAATCTTTTATAGCCTCCATTAAATTAAGCACTTTGATTCACTTATTATTAATTTACACTGATTGCTGCAATGTTGCCGTACATGCAGGCGAAGGCACTTACTAAAGGATATCCCTCCCTGGGATTGCCATTTGGGCAGACAGTGATCTTCGCTAGTAGGAATAAACATTTCTGAGTGTAATTATTTGCACTGTTGCAAATAATTGCAGGTTTGTAATTTCAAAGTTTTCATTTCAGGTGACACATGATCTGATGATCGTATACTGGCTTCCAATCCTTTTGAAAAATCTTAAAGATGTCTTATCAAGGCCAGAGCTGCATGTAACCATTGTTTTCATGGTTAACTGACTGATCATCAAATGTCCAGGCAGTTAAAAGGTACCACAGATGCAATGTACTATCACATAAAACAAAGAAGATCCAAGGATCAAATCAAATTTTCATTCCTGTAGAAGCTGAAAGCAGATTTTTTTGGGCATTTTTGCTTCTTTGTTAAGGGAGGAGGTGATTAATTCACTTATTCTTTGAGCGCTTTCCAACTTAAAAGAAGGCTTTTATACATAATTAGCTCCTGAAAAGCAGCAGCGCTATGCTCCGACCATGCTGTGGTTGGCAGTGGGGCACAGGTTGGGCATTAGAACAAAATGTAGCTGGATTCGTAGCAGCTGGTGTGTATTGTATCCGGTAAAGCTTAGCGGTCATGTAAACCTAATAGTTCATGTATTTTATGTTTGCTCTACAGTATGTAACACTGCTGTCAGCTAGTTTGATTGTCATTGTAGGTTTATATTTAGAAAGTAACTCTGCTCCGTACAGTGTGCAGGGGAACTTATGAAGGCAAAGAGCTGTTCACTTTTTTTTAAGGCAGGACCTTGGACAGCACTTCATTCAGACTCAAGAACAGCTCTCTGCTGTGTGTTAATGTATGGCTGTGAATATGTGTGTGTGCTGTAAGTCTGTATCATTGCTGATGTTAAGATAGCTAGCAGAGGCTAACTCCTATCACTGGTTGCTTCTGTGCCTCTAAATGTGACAGACTGGCTGTAGCTGTGCTTAGACTATGGACATGTGTAGGTCTTGCTTGTGAACCATGTGGTAAAGCTACTTCTCAACTCCTGTTGTGTAACTGTACACAGCTGCCATATCTGATAAAAGAGCCAGGTTCCAATCATGGCAGCAGGGTCTTACTTTTACAACACTGTCTTGCTGGTTAGTGTCATAGGAAACTGTATAGAGTAGCCAGTCAGTCACAATCATTGACAAGCTAACATTACAGCCATAGCCATAGCCCCAGCAATAGCCATTAGCTGCTAGCCAATTGCTAAAGCCATTGTCACAGCAACAGAAATGGCTATAGCCACAACAAAAGTCGTGCTCACAGTCAGTGGTTATGACTACAGTCAGCGCTCCACTTTCCACCTGAAAAATTAACATTTTGGAGATTACAACAACTACGCTTTATATTCTCACCATCTTAGCACATAACTGAGCAGTGCAATATCAACGCAAGTGATGCTTGAGCAACACACACGTTTTGTCATCAGCAATACATCAAATTAATAATCTTGTCTAAAAGAGGACAATGGGGGCTGTGACGGAGGACGTGGTGTTCCCCTGCCACACGTAGGTGGCACACACTCGCCTTATTAGCCAGGTCAAACATAATCAGTGATAGACACGGCAGGGCTGCTTAATTATGGCTGGCAGCTGGCAGCGGGGGCCTTCCTTTAGGGGCCGGGTTATGCCCATGCATGAACCCCCACCCTCCACACCCCACCCTCCTCCTCTACTACCACCCACCCACACTGCCCCAAATGAAGAATAAATCTAACCTCCCTTTTGTTTGGAGTGAAGCATGCGGCAGCCCCTTCGTTTAAAGCAAGAATAAAAATGTGGACAGAATTCGAGATTAATAGAGGGGAATGGTGCATTAAATTAGTGTAACTGTGGGGAAACAGCAGTGCATGCGTAAAGGTAATAAAAATATCCCTCCAACAAGAACAAATCCTTTTCTTCAAACAGACCAACAAAGCACCTGAGCTATTAGACGGCTCAGATTTTTCAATTTCATAACACAGAAAGCTTGACAGCTTGTTTGCTGCACTTTGGATGAAACAACAGATGTATTCACATGGCAGCTTCCTCCCACATCCTGAAAAGGCACCTAAGCTCCTGTTGCAAACAGCTTGTAAATCTGCACTTAAATGAGAGCAAGCGAGAGCCCGACTCCTGTCGGTCTGTCTTCCTGCCTGCTGCGTCACTGAAGAGATACAGCTTTGTGAAGTTTGTAACCAACACAAGGGAAAGAGAGAGAAGCAGTCACAGGCTAATATACTGTCTGATTATACTGTTTCTAAATGTTGCTTTGGCCCACTCTGTGTTTTTGCATGCAGCAAAAACAGCTGTGTGTGTGAGAGAGACAGAGAGAGCCACTGTTTGAAGCCGCAAGCAGTTGTGCACTCTGATCTCTCAAGGCTGTCTGTCTACACACACACATGCAGAGCCCCCCAATTCAGCCCCCTCTGGTATATTGATCCACTTCATTCTGCCTCAATGAGATGCAGACAGCATCCCAGCGCCCATACTGCCCATAATCATGATATAACACTCTGCTGTATTGAAACCTGCCATAGAAAGGCATAAATCGGATAATGCAACAGCCAGGATAATGAACAATATCAGATGACATATTGATGTTGTCATGTACAGCCTGTAATGAAACATAACTGTGTGTTGTGTGGTGTTAGCTTTGAATTGATACACCCATGCAGGAGCAGGCACAAAGCCACAAACACATTTTGTGTCCTTAACACTGCTCCATACAGTGTGCAGGGGAACTTATAAAGGCTGTTCACTTTTTTTTTTAAGGCAGGACCTTGGACAGCACTCCATTCAGACTCAAGAGCAGCTCTCTGCTGTGTGTTAATGTATGGCTGTGAATATGTGTGTGCGTGTTGTGGATGTGAACTTAAATCCACTTTCCTCCCCTCCTCTGCTCCCGTTACCTTCAGCCTCTCCCCATCACATCACACCGTAGCCATGGAAACTATTCTGATCGATCCAGTGCCATCTAATACCAAATGTTTCTCCACACCAAAACTTAAACAATCAGGCGGTCGGTGGCAAGTTGCCGGTGAGGTGATGCTCTGCTCCAGCAGAGGAGGATGATGGGAGTGAGCTTTACTTTTGCTCTCTGAGCCTGTTAGCCTGTAGACAGTAAAATCAGTGTAATAAAATTCTGATTAGAATTGTTGTGCACTAGAAATGTGCTTTGACAAATAATACAAATGATAGATAGATAGATAGATAGATAGATAGATAGATAGATAACAATGCAACAAAGAAAATAAAATGTAATGCAGACTTTAGTGCCTGCCCAGCAGCTGGAGGGGGTGTATGGGTTTATGTGAGGAGGGATGTGTCACGTTTACTTTATGTCAACAGCCATGGATAGCTGGTCCGGGTTCAGGGTTCACGCTGTGATATTTCACCACATCTCTGCTCCCCTAAACTCACAACATTCAGCCCAGTGTTTGTATCCAGGAGCGATGCGGACTCTCAGACCAGAGCTCTCTGTCTGTCTGCGTCTTTTTAATGGTCTTGCATGCAGAGGGGAAGGCTGGGGGAGAAAACCCTCTCAGAAACAAAAAGTAGAATCAAACACGTAAGACGGAGAGGAAGAAGGAGCAGAGAAGAGGGGAAAGAGAGAGAAAGGATGAATGAAGAGAAAGCTTATTACCAGAAAACAGATGGCCCCCCAATTCACAGTGGCCCCACTGGGACCTGGAGGGACAACTCTTTGCACCTCCTGGGTTACCAGCGCTGCAGAGAGGGGTGGGGCCCTTAAACACAACTCGGTGTGTGTGCACTTTTGTTTGTTAACTTGTAAACAAGAAGCAAATTTTTTGACATCTCTTGGCAAGGTGCCACTCTCAGCTCGATGCAGATTAATATTCCCAAGAGCTCGTGTTTAAAGACTGTTTCATTTAGATGTTTTGTTACATCTGAAAAGGGATCCTGAAAGACGACAATAACTCAGCTGATGCCATGATGTTGTCTCTCTACTCTCTCTACTTGTGTGGATGCTGTGGAAACTACTGGACTTGCATGTTCAAAACAGTGGAATAATCCTTTTAAAACACACACACACACACACACACACACACACACACACACACACACACACACACACACACACACACACACACACACACACACACACATTTGGCGTCACCTTTTATTTCATCAGACCCATCACTCAACATCATTGCTGAACGAACTAATGTCACAACATCCGTAAAATGAGATCTCACACGCGCTCAAACATTCACACCCTTTTCAGCGTATGTGTGCATATGCAACTGTACGAGTGGACACACGCACGCATACACATGCACATGCAGACACACACACAGATGACAGGCACTGAGTGGAAATGAAGGATTTGGAGTTCCATCCCGTTACATTATGCAGCAGATGGCGTTCAGGCCAAGCCCGGCCAGGCCTCTCCCAGGAGAGAAAGAGTGAGAGAGAAAGAGGGGAAGAGAGAGGATGGGGGAGGTGTAGAAAAGAGGGGTGAGGGACAAAGCTGTTGTCTTTTTTTTAACTTGCGTGAATGCACGTGTTTTGTTTCCTTTTTTTTTTTTTTTTTTTTTTTTTTTTTACGGACTCCCGCTTGGTTCGTCTGTGGGACAGAATCCTTACCGTCTCCTTTCCTATTCCTCTGCTATCTCTTTCCTCTCCTCTCCTCTTCTCTCCTCCTCCCTCCCCCCTCCAGGCCAGCTGAGGCTACACCTGAGCCCAGCCACGGAGGCCCCGACCCCAGCTGACCTGCTGCCGAGAGGAAGGAAGCAGAGGACAGAGGAGGGAAAAGGTGATAGTGGAGGGAACGAGAAGTCGCGATGAAGCTGCAGGTAAAGAACTGTAGGAGTGGATTATAGAGAGATTACGGAAGGAAGGGTTCAAGTTATAACACTAGCTTGCCTTTTGAATATGTGAAGCAGCTGTATACCTCGACTAATTTGAACAAAATTCACACAAATGCACTGCAGTTGACTTGATCAAATGCCACAATCAATACACACACACACACACACACACACACTGATAGACACACATGCAAAGCGGCTTGTTAAGTCCCCCAGATCTTTGCCCCCGGCACTTTTTGTTTTGTGTTTTGCGAATTAATTGAGCCAACGCTCAAGTGTGGGGCCAGATGTCACTGCGACCTGTGGGGATTATTAGAAATCTGTTTCCCTCATTGTTTATGTGGATCCCTTCAAAACCACAACGCCTCGCGCTCTTCCTGCTGAAGTTTCAGGGAGAGACAAGCCCCAAACCAGATTGCTAATGTACAAAATAACAGCTCCAAGAATGGACACTGAGCCCAAATATCGACATGTGGGACATTCTGGGACTTTTCTGTCCCACCTCCAATGACCATGGCCTGTGCCCAATGGCCACCAGGGGCCCCCCTGATGCCCTCCCGCTTTGGCCCGAACAGCACCATGCTCCTTGGCAGAGTTCTGGGCCTAATGAACTCATCAGCCAGCTGGAGGCCCTGGATGCAGGGATAGGAGCCACTTGGGGAAGGCTAGGGGGCCAAAGGGAGAGAGAAAGACAGGGGCAGCAGGCCGGGGTGCTAGGTATAGGAAGATGGTGGTGTGGGGCAGCTGAAGATAGCTCACCAAGTAAATGAGGCAGGTGCAGTTTCAGAGGGGAGCGGGAGGCCAAGATGGGAAGGTCAGTGGGCAGGAGGAAGAGGTATGGGAGTCTGCGGAGACAGAAAATATAGGTCTGTGCTGAACAGAATGGGATGGAGGGAGAGGAAGAGAGGGAGGCAGGCACTGGATTTATTTGGATGAGCAGGTGATGAAAGAAATATCTCAAGGAAGTCAGGAAATATTCCAGCAGAAGGAAAAGAACTGTAAAATGTGAGAGTTGTGAGTTTACTCAGCTTTAGGGCCAGATAGAGGTGGTCAGAATGAAGAAATGTGCAAGGTACATATATTTAATATAGAATGTTCAAAGTGAACTCTGTATGAAGCTTTTAGCTGTGTACGTTGCTTCTTTGTTAAAAGTTTATTTAAAGACTGCAAGAGCCACAGAAACAATCATGCTGTCTCTGTTAGTAGTTCTTAGTTTGCTGCTGAGATACTAACCTCATACAGTGCCAGTATTGGCTGGTTTTACTCTGAGCCTGAATGCAACAGCTTGAACCACCAACCAACAGAACAACAGACAGAATGGTGTGATAAGTGATATTATCACTTACAAATGTATGTACTGAGGAGCCCATGAATGGTAGTGCAGCAAGTTTAATGAGAAACCAAACAACGACGTTAGTGAACATGAATCTTTGAATGCGACAGTTCAATCCGCAACTTGGATGTGAGGTTTGTCAAACTTAAAATGACTACCTCTGTCAGCGCTGCATTGTTTGAAGAAAAGGTTATACGCATTTGAGAAGTATGCTTAGTAAGATGAGAGGATTGATAGCACTCTCATATCTGTATGCTGAGCAACCGCCAAAAGCTAACTTAGCTTTGCACAAAGATTGGAAACGGGGAAGCAGCTAGCATGCCTCTTTTCGAAGGTAGCAGAATCTGCATATCTGCATCTCTAAAGCCCTAATACATTGTAAAATATTTATTTTGTGGCATAACCAAAAGAGTAAAAGCTTCACATAGTTATTTTACAGGGGTCATAGGCTTGATTGTTTCTTGTTCTGCCTGGCAGCCAGAAGAGACTCCAAGAGACTCCAGTCTCCATGTGAGCAGTATCAGTCTTATTCTAACTCTGCAAGAAAGCAGATAAACGTATTTCCCAAAATGTTGAACTTTCCCTTTAAGTTTTGAAACAGTTCCACAACTAAAGAGCTCAGGTTAACAGGACTTTCTCACTTTGTAATGAATCACAGCTAAATATTGAGAACCATCAGAGCTCACTTACATGTGTGAGAGCAAGAGACTTGCTTGGTTTGTTGCTATAGCACTTAATTTCCCTGAGGGAGTCATCCCAAGGGATCAATAAAGTCTAGTCTAAGTCTAAGTCTAAGAATTTGTCTCTATGTTGAAACAACTTGTAATTGTCACTCATGCCAAAGAATATACAGTAAGTTTGTTTTTACAGTAAGGAGAGAATACAAGATGTGGTTTTGTGTGAATTTCAGAACACAGCTGGGTTGTCTGCTGACTAATAATGCCTCCTCTTGCTCTCTGAAGTCATCACACTTATGTCAGCATCATCAACAAGACGCTATCATCCTGTTCACTGCACAATCAACAAACTCATCATCCTTCCTCCTATCTCACTGTTTCAGTCCCAAGTGTGTTTCTTTCTGCTCCCAGTGAGCGCGCGTGTTTGTGACTGCATGTCCATAACAGAGAGAGGGAGAGAGAGAGAGAAGAAGAGAGAAAGTGAGCACCTTTGTGTGTCCATATGTGTCTGGGTGGCGGAGAGCGCGCTGGGCGCCCTGCTGGGAGCACAGATGGTGCCGAGGCCTGCCACGGCAGCGCTGACGATGGCCACATTCTCACATGGGACCCCCAGCTTTCTGGATCCCACACCTCCTGTTCAGGCCTGAACCAACACACCCCCACCTCCCCATCTACCACACACACATGCAGACACACACACACACTCACACACACATACACAAGGCCAGGGTCCAGGCCACTGCCTATTTCACTACCCTGGAAGAAAAGACAGAACACAACACATGGACAAGTTGGCGTTCACACACTGCCCAGAGTGCTTCCCTGTGCATGAGTGTGTGTCCGAGTGATGTAAGTGATGCAAATGTGAGAAGAGTCCAGTTACATCACTGTCAGATTTTGAGCTTCTCGGGCTAAATGATCAGTCGCCTCAACTTCAACCGTCTCCATTTCGTGTCTTACAAACTGCATTTTCTCCCACTTCGTCTTCATTTTTGCGCTCTTTTATTTGTCTCCTCCATGTCTGCTCTTCTCTGTCTTCTCTATCTGGCCTCTATTTTCTTCTCTTTCCCCTCTCTCTCTCCCAGATGCCCCCTGTGGCTTGCCGTCCACCTGAGAGATGCCTCATACATCTCCTGACAAAGTGACTAATCCCTCCCATTTCACAGCTCCGTCCCACTGCTCCCTGGGAATGTTCAAAAACTGTGTGTATGTATGTGTGTATGCAGTGTGTGATAGGTGACAGGTGGGAATATGTCACACGAGTTCAAGGTGTTTTTTTGTTGCGACAAGCGGCTCAGACAGCTGCGGGGTCTACTGAGCTCTGACTGCTTAGAGAAATAACTCCATTACAGACGTCTCATCAGAGTGACATCACTCCCCAATGTCTTGATGACAGCTTCCTTAAAATGAGGTCCACCTACTCAAAATGATGTTTTCCTGGCCTTTAAGCTCCTTTTTTAAAAAAAATGTATTTATTTATTTTTTTTTACGTAGCCTGGAATACAATTTGATCCTCTCCAAAAGAGAGAGAAAAAAAAATCAGGTTTCAAATTTGCATCTTATTTCCTGTGAAACTCTGCAATATTGGGCCTCAGCTGGATTGGTGATATAAGCCCTGCAAAGAATAATCATAACCATAAATCAGTGATCTGCTTCCTTCCCGTGTGTCTGCTAGTTCTGAATGATTATGGGAACAACAGTAAGCGGGCGTTCAACCCAGACTAAACTCATGTTCCTGAGGTGGTCTTTTTAAAGGTATATATCACCATGTAATGAATAAATGAAGCCTCTTGATCCATTTTTTAGCTGTAAACAGTTGGATATATTCATTTCAATAGTTTATAAGAACTGTAATAAAAGCACAGAGGCTTGGTTTTCAAATAATCTAGGGAGGTTGAAATTTTCCTTTAACTTTTTGTCAAATTTGTTCGCTACATGGCCAAAGTTAGTGTTAACAGCTCTTTGCAGTCAAGAAAGACTTCATTCCCTTACTCACCAAACACTATTCTCCAGTGGTGGAAAGCAACATCAATGTTTTGCTTCTAATTCTATCACTTCTTTTCTTCTACTGAAGTTAGCATGTTAACCAGTTAGCCCCAGTGGTCCATATTGTCACTTCACGGTAGTGATTCACTGTAGCATCCAGATTTTAAACACAATCATGGCTGAAGCTCTTGGTGAGAGACCATCACCACCACCTGCTCTTGGCAATACAGAAATCTTACAGATAGCTCCTTTAATGCAGTTATAAATGTCTTTTTAGTACTAACTGTATTTTAACCGTTAACTAGTTTGCAATGGCTTGAGTGACCATATTTGCGGCACCACACCTGTGTGTATTTGTGTTTAGCTCAGCCTCTGATCTCAGAACTCATTAGAAACGTCTATCTGTTATATCTCTCCGGTTAATGGTCTGCCTTCTGCTTGACTCTTGAACCCTAACCCAGTGTGCTAAAAAGTGACACCAATGGGATCTGATCCCCTGATCCTATTTTTATTTCTGTTTGATCATTCATTTTTGTCCCATCTTTTAGATAATCTCAGAAATTTTCAATCAGATTTTATAAATAAGTTTGTTTAGTTCAGTTGCTCAGTCAAGGAGTTTAAGCAGGCTTGCATCATATTGTCCTCTGAGCAGTGAGGGGCTGGATGTAGGAGTACAGGCAGAGTAGTTCTGCAGTGAATGACATTCTGTTCCATTTGTTGCACTCATCAATGCATGTGTATGTGCCCATAGTTAAAGTGTGATGTGAGCAGTAACTGAGAAATCTTACATCAGTGTTTTGTTGATTGGCTGTTTATCTCAGCCTGGTAGTTTGCTGTCAGGTGAGGAGGAGGCAGCAGTGTTCTCTCTCTCTCTCTCTCTCTCTCTCTCTCTCTCGTTGCTTCAGCTGAAGTTATGTTTGATGAATTTCCTGGGCCTCTGTTTCATTAATATTCTTCTGCCTATCGAGCTTCACCGGTGCCAAGCAGCGTCACCTGCTCTTTATTCAGGGTGGTGACATGACAGTAAGCAGTTGCCCTGCATCTAAAATTTACTCTATCTGATCACACAGTAAGAAAACAACTATAATGGACTTTGGACTGTCAGTACAACCAATAAGCAAGTTCCAATAATATCTCTATTTCATCTTGATGAATGTCTACATTGTGTGTAAGGGAAACATTGCTCTTTGTATCTGTTAGTAAGATTTAACATGCTGTTATAGGTCAAACTAAAGGTTGATGTTGTTTTGATAAATTTGGTGTCAAGATATTTGACCACTGAGGTGTGGAACAAGCCAAAAAGTAGAACATATGGTTTAATGAAAGCTGATTTTAGTGCTGAAAATTAGGTTTTTAGTTCCTTTGGTCTGCTGTTGTGTCACAACAAAGCTTATACAGGTCATTTTCTTAAACACAAGTATGACTTAATGTGAGATTCAGAGTGCAAGAAAACAAATCATGTCAAACAGGCCAGTGAAGAGTTTTACCAGCACCATCGTGACTAAGCCAAACGTCATCTCTCTGACTGAGTTGACTATCCTCTGGTGACTACACCACCCCGCAGTTTGCCTCTCTGTCTCCAGAGTCAGTACATCAGCTGTGGGATGTAATTGCAGCAGGCACAAACAAAACAGCCTTGGAGGGGTCCGTCGTGTCTTTGGCCGAGGGCCTTGCAGACTGAGGAGGGGTCTGGGCAACGCAGACCACCGAGCATAGACCATCTCCACTTCTCCGTCTGTGGAGCAATTAGGGTGGTGTGTTTGTGTGTGTGTGTGTGTGTGTCCGTGGGCTCCAGCTGTCAGGAGGCCTCTGTCTCCTGGTCCTGACATGTCTCCGATACACCCTGCTGTGAGTCTCTCTGTGTCACACACACTGCACGGACCCGGCCGGAGCCCAAGGCGAGCTGTCCGTCATCTCACACACATGTGGACACACACACACACACACATTCCCTCTCTGTCTCTCTCTCTTTCACACACACACATGCTGAGTTTTCACTGATTATGGTCCTTCTGGCACTCTGGTAGTACTTCTCTCTCTCTCACACACACAGTGTGTGTGTGTGTGTGTGTGTGGTGTGTGTGTGAGTGTGTGTGTGGTGGCAATAAGCATGGTGGCTGCAGGCCACGGCAAGTCATCCGTGCTTCCCCTTATCGTTTTAATCACCTCGTTAGGCGCAGCTAGTCCCCACACTTACTGGCCACTGCCCCTCCTCTGGAACCATGCCCTCCTGACCTGACACTGGTGGTGCCACCGGGCACAGAGATGCATGATGGGAGTAGGGAGAAAAGTTGATCGCATCCATCAAGTTTTCTTTAAAAAGCATTGCTTTGGTCATGCAGGGTGGTGTCAATATCTGTATATACAGACAACTACACTCTTAGAAATATTTTGTATTTGACCTGGCTGTGTGAGACAGCAGAACTTGATGTAAAGCAAACATATGATGTGCCGATTGAAGGTTTTTGCTGGACTGAAACTTCATATGAAATAAGTATAAGATAAATCAGCAGTAATTTAGACAGCGTGCATCAGGTTTTCTCTTTTGCAAAGGAATCACATAAAGTCTGGTGTCAACTATTTTGCCAACAGTGAACACATTCATCTTTATTATTACCAAATTATTTAAAGCTTGATCTGAGTGTTTGTTATTTGCTTTTCTGAGAGCCTGCAAATAATTATAAGTTTGTGCCTCTGAATGTGTGACAGGTGCTACAAAGGGAAGCAGAAGTTGAATTAACATAAATACTGCACATATATAATAGACATGTGTTCCTGGTTAAATTTCTTCATTATTAATGTTTTTAACCCAAATCAGCTCTGGAATAAAACCAACTCAAAGAAACTGATGTCTTAAAATCTTAGTCGTACCCAGAAGTGTCATTAAAAGTCCACATATTCAAGGAAAGCTATGGTGTTCTTCACAAATACATACAGAGAGAATTATCCCAACCCATTACAGCAGTGACAAATTGAAAACACAAATTCTTTCTAAATCACCATAAAGAAAATTTTATTTAAAAATTCAACACTTTTATTTTCCCATTCCTTTTCCATGAGCTGAAACTATACAAACGTCTCTCCTTTCTCAGCTTCTTCAGTGCACACACTGAGAGGTAAGGAGAAAACAATAAATCAATAAATCTGATGACGTGTCTCAACCACTTTAAAAAGCTTGATTGAGACCTTAACATTTATTCTTTTCCAAAGGGCAAAAACATACAAAAAGTTTACTGTGTAATTTCCATCTGTCTCCTTCACTGAACTGTTGCTGTGTCTTATCTTCACACTGACATTTGCTCCTGTTAAAACTGAGCCTTTAGAACGTTTTGAGCCCAAATTGGCTGAAATTGGAATCAAACAGACTCAGGTGTGTGTCAGTGAGGAAATAAAAGCCAGCCCCATACACAGGTGTGGTTTACACACCAGAATCATTACAAACTATTAGAATAACAACAAAAGACACCGAATAAAAACAACAAAAACAGGGAGATACATAGGAAAACAAACTGAATTTAAATCTCAGTTAGAGAACTGATGCTGTAAAAGATCTGACTGAAAAATTCTGCACTTTTATTCTTCTTCAAGAGCTAAAGCAAATCAGACTCTATATATTCTCTGGAAATGATCATTCACCTTATCTCATGTTGAATTATCATCAACACAAAATAGAGACATTTTAGAGTGGACTTCTGACTTCTATCTTTAACTTGAAAATCACCCTCTCTCTTCCTCTCTCCACGTGCACTTGAAACACCCCGTTATGATTAAAAAAAAATCATTACTATTCACCAAAAACGTATGCACGTGCATAAACTCACAACAACGGACACACGCGTTTATTTATTTATTTTTCCATCCTTTATCATGCACACATCTCGGCTTTCCCTTTGCCCACTACTCCCACGGGAGGGAGAGCGCTCGAGGGCTGAGGGGCGTTAGGAGAGAGAGAGAGAGGGAGAGAGGGAGGAGGTGTGTTTGTGAGTGTGTGTGAGGGAGAGAGAGAGAGAGGGTGAGTGAGGGGAGGGAAGAAGGGAGGGAGGGGGCGGCGTTAGACAATACCATTCCTCAAATATATTCCGTTCCCCTCCGTCCCTGAAGTGAGCCTTTATTAGTCGGGATCGTTTGGATCTTATCTCGCATATGACACCGGGTGGAAGAAAGAGCGGAGGAGAAAAAAGAGGGGGATTATTTGCGAACTGCCTTCCGATCCGCTGATTCCTTGACACGGGGAGAACCTCGCTTATCTCGCACCCCTTTTATCCCCATCTTCCACAGGCGGATGGACGAGTAGCCCTGGCTGCACTTTCACCACTATCTGCCCATCTCGTCTATTGTCTCTCCATCGCAGGGATCACACGGGAAGCTGACTGATCCCCGCTCACATCTTTATTATTATTATTATTATTTCTAAATCGACTGAGCGTCTTCACACTTCGGGCTTCAGACCTGTTTCCGTTTGCAGAAACATTTCCCTGCTTGACGTTTGACCCCTCCGCGTGATTCCCATGCTGCAGGCTGCCGACTGAAAAAGTAAAAGAACTAGTTTCTTTCTTTTCTTTTTTAAAATTTATTCTTTTATTGTTTTTGGTCCCGGTGAGACTGAAGCTTCCTCTCTGTGACATCTGATGGTGGCTGGAATATGAGTTAATTTGGAGTTGAAGCTCCGCTCCAGAGCGCCTTTAAGTTCCAGTCAAGAAAATTTTTGCCTCCAAACTCTTTGTCAAGGTGAGTGTCAAATGTATAAAAATCATTTACATACATTTAAGAGAATAAGAGTCATATCAGTTTGTTTTTTATTTTATTTTGGAGGTTCCGTCTGCTTTTCTATTTAATCTGGCTCCAATAAATAAATTGTTTACAATAAAAATAAACCATAGCTCCAATAATTTCATGTCCAGCAGATGTCAACATTATTTTTGCACTCCTCTGCCTCCATGCTGTCAAGTCAGTGTGGCCTCAGCCAAGCAGATGTGTTCATCACACTGTGACAGATGGCCAATTCTGATTATGTTAATTCACAAAAAAGGGAGTTTCTCCTTCAAAACCCATCACTACTTGATTTTTTTTTTAATTTGGAAAAAAAGGACAATCAAATCAAAAATGATCATTTGAAAGAAAACTCGAATGTGACACTTTGAGAAAATGTGTTTTCCTGTTTGGCTCCTTTTTAAGGCCTTCAGGCTTTAATAAATTAACCATTCCTCGAATTTCGAGCCATTCATTATTTATGGTCTTTAATGTTATTATGCAATGGAGGCAGACTGCAGTTTGGATTTATAGGGGGCCCTGGCACCCAAACAAGCACTCGCTGTGGGGTTTCTCATGCTGGGGCCTCAGGGTGGCAGAAAACACTTTAAACAATTACATTGATTTTTTATGAATTGTCTGTTTTGCTTTGTGATTTTCGTTCATCAACAGAAAAACATTTAGAGTCGATTCAAACTATTTATTTAAATGTCTGAAACCCGCCTGTCACACAGGGTGGACGAGTGTCAGTCAGTATTTATTGCTTGGTTTTGTCTACTACAGGTTCTTAAGGAGGACTGATCGCCAACACCGGACAATAAAAATGATGCTGAGCCCGGACCAGGCTGAGGCGGACCTCTCCTGGACTCAGTCCGACCCGGAGACGATGCTCAACGGCCTCAAGTCGGCCGGCTGCGCCTCGGACGAGCCGGCTGAGGGCGAGGACAGGGCCAAATGCAAAGCCGAGCAGCCCCTGAGCAGGGAGGAGAAGAGGCGGAGGCGGAGGGCCACGGCCAAGTACCGCTCGGCCCACGCCACCAGAGAGAGGATCCGGGTGGAGGCGTTCAACGTGGCATTCGCGGAGCTGAGGAAATTACTCCCCACCCTGCCCCCTGACAAGAAACTCTCCAAGATCGAGATCCTCAGACTGGCTATATGCTACATCTCCTATCTGAATCACGTGTTGGATGTCTAAAAGTGACCCCCTCCACCCCCCCAGAGGCAGAACGGGTTGGTTGGGTCGGTAGATTGGACTCAGGCGCGTGCTGGGCGTCAGTAGGGTATGGCAAGGTTGACAGCTAGGGTCGACTGATGAGGCAGATTTTTAACCAGTGTGTTTATAGATTTCATTTTTAAATTCTTCCTCTAATGAGATGAGCTAAAAATAACTAGATAATGAATGTGCATTTCAATCAATGAAAGTTTTAAAAAAGAATATGTAATTCCAGACTTTTATTTTGTAAAGCTGTATTCAGTGCAGAACTGATGAAAAAAAAAAATCAATATTAGCTCAGTACAAACTGATACATGGGTCTAACACCTGTGACATGAGCTCCAGCTCTAACTGATTTTTATAACATCACATGCACAAAATCAGCAAACCTGAAATCTTATTTTAAAAAAATCACCAGTTCATCCTCCAGGGCCCAGATCTGTTCAATAAAAAAGACCCCATCCTGTCCCCTGGTACTGGGACTTTGCCATACCTCTCTAGTCCTGAGTCTAGTGTTCGTTATCGCGATGGCAGCGGTGCAAAGTTGTCAAAGTAAAAGCCTCAACTTTCAGTCCAGACCGCTCACTGAACAAAAAAAAAAAAAAAAGAAAAAGAAAAAGCAACAAGCGCCGAGTCGTTTGAGCTGTTAGATGCAATAATGAGAATAATGATTATTTTCCCGGTGTACAGTGGGGGAGGGGGGGCTGCAGGAGCCCCCGCAGGCACTCACCTCTCCCCCTGCCTGAAGGTGATGTAGTGGAGGACAGAACGAACATGAAGAATCTGGTTTTCAGAGAAACTTTAATTTGATTTTCCACATGAAATCACCCTCTGAAATGATATTAGTTTAATCCCACCTAATGTCATAAGAAATATATATCAGGCTAAAAAGTGAGTCCTCCCCTGCATCAATTTGAGCTCTGATAAAACAAACACTGGGGCATTTTCCAGATCGAAATGAAAGGATGTAAACGAGATAGCTGCTTTAGATCTAGTTTAGATGATGTTTTCCGTAAAGGAAGAAAAAAAGATACAATGCGTAAGTGCCACTTATGACATATAAAATTGTGACCTTAATCATTTTTTTAAAGTGTATGGAATTATTTATTTAATTGTGTTAATATTTAAGGCTAATTTATTTCTGTTGATATCATAGGCTGGCGTCTTTTTGTATAAATGTATATTGTTTGTTGCTTCTATATTTTAGGCTGTGAAATTGAACTTGGAAAGTGATGGTGTTCTACTCTTGAAAATGGCACTTTCTGTTAATCCATAGCATAACTTATTCGTTTGATGTATGTCACTCTCTTTGTTTTGATTTCTACTGTCACGTCTATTGTCTATCAATAGCAACGATAAGCACTTCAAGATGGGCTCCAGCGGCCCTATAAATGTTTATTTCCCGAAATTGTTGTGTGAAGGGGTTACTCGAGGAATAAGAATTGGCCTGTTTAAAAAATACTCAATTTCAAAATTTGACAGAATAATGTAATCATAAAGAATGATTACGTCAAACAGGAGTTAAACCTCTTTTTTTGCTGTGACCAAAAAATAATGATACTAATAATTTCGAAAAATAGTCTGAATTTATTATCTTCAATGTTTTGATGTTATTATTATTATTATTGTTTTGATTGATTGATTGGTTTATTTATTTGTCTCTTTGTATTACAAAATCCAATAAGTAATTTTATAGTGAAGGAAAAAAAAACATATCCTCTATCCAAAGATTTTTTGTCTCTTCAGGGTTGTGTAGGCTACTTGTTGCTTTATGCAGATCTTTTGTAGTAGAGGTATCGTGTGACAGCTGGTTTCTAATGGACAAACTTTTCATATTTTCCGGTGTTATTTTTAATTAAAACGGAAATACTTGAAAAAAAAAAATCTTTTTCCTGTTTTAATTTAAAAAAATAAAATCACGATGGTTTTTGGTTTTGAGATGTAAAAAAAAAAGCTAAACGCGTGAAGAATGATGGATGCGGCATAGGGTGACGTCAGGCCCACGCTCGCGTAGACGCGCGCGCCCACACGCACGCGAGGGGGTGTGGGGTGATATAAGTACACATGCAAATCAGCAAATCAGCACACATGCAGGAGGGCTTTCAGATGGCCCTCTGAACTCACACACACACACACACACATTTAACCTACTGTATACACACACACACACACACACACACACACACACACACACAAAACGTGAACACATGCAAGCCCAGTTTAGCCTACAGATGAAAACTCATGCTACTGTACCTACTGTACACACACATACACACACACACACACACACACAGAGGAACACACTGTTCTACACAACACAAGATGAAATAAGTGTAAACCCATGCAGATAAAGAAAACTCACCCTGCATGCTCTCTCTCTCTCTCTCTCTCTCTCTCTCTCTCTCTCTCACACACACACACACACACACACACACATACACACAGTGGTCAGCAGCTAAAGGCAGTGGTAGCCTACATGTGTGCTCCTGGCTGAAAGGCTCTTTCCCTCCCCAGAGAGGGGGCAGGTGTTACTCCAGACGAGCCAAGACAACCAAATTACTGGCCGTCTGGCACCTCCCGTGGGAAACCCGGGGAGAGAGGAGGGATGGGAGAGATGGAAATTTATGA
This sequence comes from Lates calcarifer, assembly GCF_001640805.2. Classification (NCBI taxonomy): domain Eukaryota; kingdom Metazoa; phylum Chordata; class Actinopteri; family Centropomidae; genus Lates; species Lates calcarifer. Next base: position 10,892,338 of record NC_066854.1, read on the forward strand.
GCGAGAGAGCGCCGAGATGTAATATTGCCAAATGGTATGAGCAAAAAAGATCCAAATATTTATATTCATTTGTGATATATATTCCTATTCCCATCGATTGTGCTATAAAAAGCTTGTAGTTGAGTTACAGAACAGGAGATGTAGAGGATGTGTGAATGCTTTTATCCAAGCCACATTAGATTATCATGAGTGAACCTTTTTTTTGCACGAGCATGGGTGGCCCCAGTGGGAATCGAACCCTTCACCCTGGAAATTCCAGAGTTAAGCTGTTCCAATTGAGCAACAGAATGCATTATGTCAAATATCTATGATTAGAAACCATAAAAACTATCTTTCCATCTATCTATCTTCAGGTAGCAGCTGCAGTGAGGTTTTAGCGAAGCCACATTTCTTGTTTGAAATCTTTTCATGTGGGGAGAATGAAGGTAGCATGAAATGTTCTTTCCTTTCAGCTCAAGGACCTCCTGTGTCTCCTTTTTCTATTTGGCATCTGTCAGTCTGTCAGTCACCTGCCTGACTTTCTAGTTTTACCTTGAACTGCGCCCACGCCAGTCGGGAAAGTGTGTATGGTGACAAGGCTGCTTTTACTTGTCACAGTAGCATTTTGGAAACAAACTTTAAAGGCAAGCCTATGTAACTTTTGAAAGGAGGAGTAACGCACTCTTCATCTTACAAATGAAATACTGAATTCATAAGATATAAAAGCCTCCTTCACTAATTTCATTTTTTTTTTTTTACACTCAGGGGTTTTGCTTCCTCTGCCTAAATTGGATTGGTGTGATTATTAGCTTGTGGTGGCTAACATTAGGAAACTTTGAATATATTGTTGTACAACAGACATTACTGAGTTTGCTGACTTTTCTGCTGATGGTTCCTTTCTGTCTAATGATAGCATATTTAAACCAGCTGTATGTTTTTTTTTTAATAAACAACTTGCAATGTGTAAACAATGTAACAATGTGAAAATGGTTGCTCATGGTGACCTCTATAGTGATTTCAACTCATTCTTTAGCTGTTTAGTCCACGACTTCAGTGGTTCAGTTCACTGTTGATTTTGACCACAGCAGCTAAAAAGCACACGCTACACAAACAACTTAGCAACTTAGAACCACTTCAGTGGTTCAGTTCACTGTTGATTTTGACCACAGCAGCTAAAAAGCTAAAAAGCACACGCTACACAAACAACTTAGCAACTAGCTAGTGAACTGTTTATTTAGTGGCTAAAGAGACAGCTCTTTCTCTTAGGAGTTGATAGAAACCAAAAACAGAGCTAAAAGAAGAGCTGATAATGGACTTAAATTTGCCAGATGGACAGAAACACCACACCAAATGAATGCTAATATTTCTCCATAACTGACGGAGGTGTGAATATGCAACTGTTTACCAAGTTTGAAGGAGCAAAGCAAATTTTTATTGTGTAATTCACTCAATATTTTTATGAATTTGACTGAACTGTTGTGTTTATTTGCCAATGTACCTACTGTGTAAACATTAGCTGCAAGCTAGCTAGCAACGGGTGCTCCTCAGGAGAGTCGCAAAAATATTTCGCTAAAATTGAAACATCAATTTGGAGCAGATTCCCACCCATTTGTGTCATTGCATTGACTTTGTATGCAATCATGTGCGGCTAAAATTCACTTTGTGTTCTGTCTGAAAACACAGAAAACATAAAAAATATGTCACTTAGAAGGAAAACATCACGAGCGACAGAAGGCTGTGGATTCATTACATTCAGCAGGAACCAGCACTGTCAGCAGTTTGCACCACATAAGAATCACTTTGAAACATTTAAACGTTTGATAATAATTTGATTTTCATTAGAACATTTGTTGTACATCATTCAAATCTGACTGGCCCAATATTTGAGACTGCTCTATCAATGCTTATGCAAAAAAAAAAAAGAGAAAAGAAAGAAAAGAAAGAACACCAATATGTTGCATCAACAGATTGTCTTCTTCAGAACACAAAACAAGCTCTGCGATCCTGGCATGGCGTGGAGACAGACTTCTGCTCAAGCTTATTGAATGGAGGAGTCCATCTGTACGTCGCCGTGAAGCACTACAAGGCCATTTGTGCTCCTCATCCCAAAAGCTTCCGTAGCATCAGTCCTCTTCAATTTATTCTTTACAAACCCCCAGAAGGGGCAGGGGAGAGAAAAGTGACAGGCGAAGCCCAAACTGCTGAGGGCACTGAACAGCCTGGCTGACAGTGTGGCCGGTGCATGCTTGTGTGTGTGTGTGTGTGAGAAAGTACCACGTTTCACCACAACCCCCCACCCTCTTTGCACCATAGGCTTATGTAATGGTGGAGGCCGAGGAGTGACCATATGTCAGGAGGTGTGTGCAGACGGCAGGGGATTATACAGCGGCCATTATAAGCGTTTGGACATCCTTCTCATCATCATTCAGGTATACTCAAAGCCAGGAGGAGCGCACACACACACACACACACACACACGCATACACATACACACTGCTCTACACACCCATTTAATTCTGAGAGCTCACTAGCTCTGTGTAAATTGGACAGGGAGAAAGAGTATGACAACAAACAGCCATATGTTCACAGTACGAGGAACAACATTTGGGGCTTTTTGTGCTGCCTCATTTTTTTGCCCTCTCTTTTATTCTCCACGTCGTTGGGTATTATGGAAGTGTTCATGTTCAAGGCGAGAACTCCCCCGTCAATATTGCAACTCCTGTCCCCTCACCTCACCCCACCCCACCCCCTTCTCCTCCCACTCGCCTCTCTCATAGAGGTGTGTATTTGTGGGAGTGCGCGAGGGGTGCACATCCCCGTGAGTGTGTATGAAGGGTGCTCGTGCAGCAGAAGTACAAAGCCTGGTCCATGTGTTGAAATGCAGCCCCCGGGATGGGCCGTATTATCCCTGCCTACTTCACCAGCAGGGTCCCGGGGCTCGAGCTGGCTCGTGGCCCTTTGTCTCCAAACAGATGGAAATGGGCAGAGGAGAGGAGAAGTGGAGAATCAGAGAGGGGGGGGGGGAGGAGTAGGGGGAGGAATAGAATGGATGGAGGATGCAGAAGGGGAAGGGGAGGGGAGGGAGAAAGAGTCAGTCTGTTCTCATTAAGTGCTGTATTGAAGACAACGTCCCCCCACAATGCGTCAGCAGCCGCGGATGGTCCCCCTCTCATTCAGACTCACGCTCGGACCATCTGTACCATGGGCCTGTCATAAGGTGTGTGTGCATGCATTAGGCCCCGGCACACGGCCCAATCTGGCGAGTTAAAATGGTGATATTCATTGGGTTTCAATTTGGTTAAGATCTTTTAAATCCAATTGTTGGGGCTTTTGTTGTGGATGCCTCGGTGGTTGTGAGTCACTGTGAGTCAGAGGGGGAGTTTATTCAACATCCTGCTGTCCCCTTTTTTTTAACTCTCAGAGGGCTCACACAGCCAAGATGTAGATTTATAATGACTGAATCATAAAGACATTAAGAAAGAATTATCTCTACTTTAATCCCCTGTCATTATGACTGAAAATGAATTATTTGCTCCTCTCTGCCCTGTGCTGAACTTAATCCCCCCCAAATATTTTGTCATTCGCCATTTTATGATTATAAAGAAACAGAATGGTCGGTATTAAGGCCGTATTTCAGAATCAATTAATCTAGCAAATACCAAAAAAAAAGTCAAACTGAAGTTCCCAGAGCCCGTGGTAATATGTTGAAGTGTCTTGTTTTAGTGCAACATACAGTCCAAACCCCAGTTTACTCAGAAAAGGCAAAGAAGATGTTAAAATGTGAAATATTATAGAACTAGTGATTTTTCTTTCTTTTTTGCTTGAAAAAAATACATTAATTCTTCATCTGTTATCAAAGCAGTTGCTTGTTAATCTTTGTTTCACTGATTAATCTTAGGTTTTTTTTTCAGCCTTTCCCATCATCAGTACTCAAATACATTTTTTTTTTGTATGTGATTTTTTCTTGTCCCCTCTGCTCAACCTGTGACGTGGTCTGGGGCAACAGCACTGAGCTGTGGGCCCCTACTGAATGAAGTAAAAATGCAAAAATCTGCCTTAAGGCCTTTATCATTTCAGTTTCTATTGTACTTTAGTGGCGCGTATGACTACACAAATTTGCAATTCATCAAAATAGCAAAAACTTATTGTCACAACCAATCATTTAGGGGGTTCAAGGCTCCTGAGGGCCCAGGGGCAGTTGCCCATTCTGTCTGGTTGGTGGTCAAGTCTTACAGGTTTATGTTGGTTTAAACTGTATTTTTCACCTTTAATGTAAGATGCTTAATTTTTATATAGCAAGCTTTTCAAAGTTACTTTTCTTTATATCTCTTCTTGTGCTTTTGCCTCTGTGAGATGTCAGTTTTACCAAGTTAGTATCAATGGGGAACAAAATGTGAAATTCAGCTTTTCTTCTTTTGGTCAAATTGCTTGAAACACAGCCAGACATGACCTGTATCTTTACATGAAAGTATGTTTTATTCTATGTCTTACCTTCTGTGTAGGCCACCCTCAGCCATAACCACATACTTACTTTGAAAAAAATCGGATAGGGCCTTTAAACCTAATTTGTCACAGCTGGATTTAACAGGCCCCTGAACAGAGGATCTCATCTGGCTGACTGTAAACTGTGAAAACTCACATTCATCCTGCTGTAGTCTGAATCTCTCTGTCTCTTTCTCTCTGCATGTATGCGTGTGGTCTCATAAACTGCTTCTCTTCCCACTTCGTCTTCATTTTTACTCGCTCTCATTTTTCTCCTCTATTTACCAAAAACCCCTCTAAACTCATAAACTCCGTGTCTTTGGGGAGGAATCCATCCATCTTCCGGACACCAAATTGAATTGATCTCAGGGGCCCCCACCTCGCCTCTCTCAATAGGGGCCATCTGCGCGCGCTTCTCGCTTTGAATAAATGTGAAAAAGTGTCAGCACGTGCTGCTGCTGCTGCTCCCCGTCACACGACGCGCGTGCCTACGAGGGCTCCTCGTGCTCCCATTCAGCTGTGTAATGTGATTTCACTGCTTTCACTGCAGCTGATTGATTCACACACCGGGCCAGAGGTCTTTTGTTAACTTGTAGATGCTTTATTGATTTTTAAAAAGTGATTTTATTGATCACGCATAGATACCAACTTTTTACTTTTAACCTCGAGATAAAATAATTACAAAACAACAAATTGACCAATGAAAAATACAAATAATTGGACGAATTAACTCAAACATTTGAATTTTAAATACATTTAGATGTAAATTCTAACAAATATACTGTGTGTGCACCAGATGGAGGAGTTTGGATGTGCATTTTTAAACTTCCAGGTCAAGTAATGGCAGCACATTGCCACATGGTGGCGCACTAATCTCAAATTATGATGTTTGAAAGCAGCAGATTCACACAGTCTATGAGAGAATCAATGAAAAAGATATTTATCCATCCAACAGTGAAATTAACTTATGAGAGATTGGTGAACAACAAAATAAAACAAAGGTTTAGTGATTTAGAGCAGGATTAAAAACATCAAAAGTCCTATTTAAATGTGCAAATGTAACACATCCACAGCTGAGCTGTTAAAGCAAATGTTGATATTGATTGTGTTTTGAACCAATCTGATGTCATATCCAAAATTTCTTTAGCCAATCATGTATTTTTATACAGATTATGATAGAGAATTAAACACACGATCGCCATCCTCCATCCCCCCATCCTCGGCACAGCTCCAGTGTTTACTCGGCTCTCCGTGGGGAGGGTGGCCCAGGGGTCGTGTCCCAGTCATGACCTGCATTGTGTTCTGGAGGGGATGAGATATATCTAAGAGTGAGTGTCTGCGTGTTGGGGTGAGGATGCAGCTCAAAGGAGGAGAAAATATTGATTCATATACAGCCGTGTAATTGCTAGAGGCATCTGTTGCCTTGTGGTTTGAACTTTCATGTGTGTTTGGAGTGTGAATGAAGTGGCCTGCACCCCCTTTGTCCAGTGACACAATGGAGAAGAATGGCAGCAACAACAGAGAAATGTGAAATCAATTGGTAGGGATATATGTCTGAATTGATTTTGTGTAACCTTTATTTAACCAAATATACCTATGGAGGTTAAAGGTGCTGTAGTATCCATGGGATTATTAATGTCCCCATTGTTGGAATTTAATTTCTGTGATAACATTTCATTTCATTTTAAAAGCTATTTCTGTATTTATTGTAATTATAATTAATGCATTACATAAACTGATGCTGTCAGCCAATCAGTGTCCAGCATCTGGACTGTCAGGACGTAGTTTCACAGTCATCTAAGAAGCACTTTTTTAAATCAGTGGTTTCCAGCCTTTAGACCTGCACATCATCACCAGCTGCATACGTCTGTAGATTATGACCACGTCAAGCAATAAGTGATTTTTGCCCTTTTTCTCTTTATGTTAAAAAAAAAAAAGATTCTTTGTCATAAATAACAATTCAGGGTCATTGGGATTTAGAAACTTAAATTGTCAGCATTTGAAGTAAAAATAAAAAGAAATTATGTTAACAAATGAAGCCAGTATCTTATTTTTATGAAAGTGAGGGAGTCCTGATAACATAGCAACAATCTTAATCTGTGATCCATTACAAAATAGTTCTGCTGACATGTGTCACTTTCAGAACTAATAATCATGAGTTCAGTTGAAAAAATGTCCAATAGATTTTTACTTAACTCATCAGTTTAAGTTATTTAGAAACATTGCCAGTTGGGCAAACTAAATAGTTAAAAACTAGCTCCACCTCAGCCAGCTACAACAGCAAACACATTGGTGCATCAGGATTAATAATCTAATAATTTCATATATGATAACATATCACTCATATGGGACATTTACTGCTGCTTTTACATTGATACCTTACGCCCATTTGATAATTTAGAGTGCAGGACGTTGACTTGTAATGAAGTATTTCTACTTTACTTTAGTAAATGACCTGCTGCTTCCTCCACCACTGTTGTACTGTGACTCCTCAGATTTATTTTTGCGACTCCTTGGGGAAAGTCCCAACCCCAGGTTCGGAACCACTCCTTTAAACACTGTTTGCATTTCAGGGTCATTATTCTCCTGCTGAGCCACAGTTTATTTAAACACATCCCCAGCACTGAACAGAAAACAACTGTTTGAGTAGATTTCTCAGCAGGAGTCACTTAGATAATAAAGAATTATTTCATGTCAGTGGAAATCCCAGTTCCCCCAGGCCCTTCCTACAATACTTAAAGTAGGTTTACAATGAGGTATGGCAGTTTTAGCAGGAGACGACACTCAAATACTCCTGCTTTATTACAGGAGAAGTTATGTGGAGGAAAACTGAATATTTGTTTTCATTCCCTTTTAAGAAGCCACTTCCAAGGCCTCAGTGACTTCATTGTGTTTCTTTCACTAACTGTGTCCAGAACAGATTACTATCACTCCTTTGTTACTTTGAGCGAGCGAGTGGTTGTATCACTGTTTACCTTACTCAGCTTCATGAAGTGTGACAAAAACATTGCCTGAGCGTAGGCGGAGGAGAGAAAAGAGACTGGCGCTTTTGCTCTTGTCTAAATATTAAAGTGGGAAACGTCTTCTGTAAACTTCATGGAACTTTATACCAGACAGAACTAACTAAAGATATTACACACTGCTCCTGACTGCAGAAATATACATTCATTGTCTGCCAGGCTGAAGATATCTGTGCTTGGTTTCCATGGCATCAACAGTTTTGTCGATCGCTGCCAATTTCCGCAACCGACATGTGTGACTTCTATGTAATGCAAATGAATGACTTGTTGATGCAACAGCAACTGTGTGGCCGCCTGTTTGTTTAGAGAGACATACAAATGGCTTCTAATGGTTTAGATTTTTGGGAAGTAATTGTTCATCATGCTATCCAGAAGCTGAGCTGTAAGGATGCAATGAGCTTTTTAATTAGGAATAAAGCCTAATACATGTATACTCAGTCATTGAAAAGTTATGTACATCTAAATGTGCACATGCTGTGTCATCTTAGGGACCCTCTGTCTTTGTTTTCCTTGACTGAACTTGGTGCATGAGGTGAGAAGACAACAGGGCTACAGTATGATCAGATGCTAAATGGACTGCACTTTTATAGCACATTATAGCACCTGGCACTGGAGTAGCCAGGGATCAAACACCCCCCCCGACCTGTCATGAATGCTTGTTATAAATCAAACTGTAAAGGTGTTGTATGTTTGTTTATTACGTCTCCTTGCAATCAAAAGGACATAAGTGCACCATTTGACAGCAGAGGGCTGTATTCTGTGTTTCTCTGTGCTCATGTTAAATCTGAGTGTAAGACATTTACATGCCAGCAGGATGTTGTGACACCACAGCTACTCTGGGAACCAGTCATGGTCCAAAATTAAACCTATAGAGTAAGTGTGTGTATAAGTGTGATGTGCACAGATGTAATTTAAAGAATTTGTAATAAGGTGGTGGATTTTTTTTCTCGATCAGACACACTTTATTAGTCAGAGCTGAATATTTTTGTGTATTAAAATATATCTGAAGAGGGGCTTTAAGTTATGTTTAGTCTATTATGTTTGGTCTATTTTCCAGCTGTTTTTGTTTTGCTGCTGTATTCTTATAGATTTTCTAACTGGTAACATTTAATAATGAATAATTCAAACTCCTCCTGTGGTGCCCACTTCAGAATCCCTACTGCCCCTGTAAACAAAACATTACTGTAATTTTCCAGCTGAGTATGCAGCAGGTTCACTCACTCTCAGTGTCAGGAATGCTGGCATTGATAAACCGGGGGCCCTCCTGTGTTGCGACACCCCCCTAGCGCAATGTTTCCGTACTACACCCCGTTTTAGCTGGGAAGCACTGCCCCCTGTGAAATTCCTGACTGCCAGGGTGATTCCTACGGTTATCAAGGCTGCTTCCTACTCCAGCCTACCGTGTGCTCTGGGGCAAACTATTTTATAACCTGTGGATAAATTATCAACTACGGGAATGATATCTCCACCGATAAAGGGTGAGTTACGTTTTAATTACGCTGGAGATACTGTCGGTCATATGTATTCTGCAGATGTTAGTGTGCGGGCTCAGTAGTGTGTGAAGCTCTGCCTTATAATGTCCTGTCTAGATTCCTGTAGCCTACAAATATGTAGGTTACGGTGTCTACCTATATTTATAAACACAGAACAAAAAGTGTTGCTCAGTGTTAAGCTGAATGTGTGTTTTATAAGGATAGACTCGGGAACACGCCCTTGCTGTCTTGCCTACCTGTATGAAAGAGAATGCTTTCAACTTCATTTGAATGCCCTCAAACTGCGGTCAGACCAACGCACAAACCCAGACTGGAGAAGTTCACTGTATATGTTAATTTTTCGCTATGGTTTCGAGTTTTGTACACCGTCGGTTCGGTTTAAGAAACGTTTTTATGGCGTCTTTCCCCCACATAAACTCACTATGAAACCAAGAGAAAAGTCAACTATGTTTCATACGGTTGACTGGATCCGCATTACCCCGGCTGGTGCACCGCAGCTCAGCTGTGAACTGTAACCTGCGGCAGCAGAGTTGACGCGGACGGATACATTGTAGCTCTCCCATCCTCGGAAAACAGTCAGCCAAGGAAACACACTGAATACCAGGCTGAAACCACGGTTCCTTCCTTTTGGTTTTTCAAACAGTCGCTCATATAGGCTACTGAGGTGAAGGAGAGCAAGAGGGGGGGCTTTCGAGGCCACGGTGAAACCAGGGAGTTTCCTGCCTCTAGGTCCGCCTGCCTGCCGGGTCACAGGTAGGGGCTGGGCGGGTAAACCTGCTCTGGAGCTTCATCAGAGAATTCAACCAGAGATGTCTGAAAATCTCAATATACATTAATATATTCACTTCAAGCCATAATGTTACTCTTTTCGGTTTACTGTCTCAGCTATAGTTCAGCCCAGCAGCATATTTTCTGTGTGACTTATTAACATGTATAATAAATCAGTTACCGCCATGTATGATTGGTCTGGAGAAGCAAAGCAGGTGCTCCTGTAGCACATGCTGAGCACGGTGACGTACTAATTAATAACCGTTAATGTTTTTATTTGAACTGCTGGACTCCATATTGGCTCTCTGCTCTATGATATCAGTTTGTTAAGTTTTTGAATTTATTTTTAAACTTTATTTAAATAGTTTTACATAATTAAATCTACTACCTAAGTTTTTGTTGAATTGATGAATATAGTGCTTCAACAAATTAATTATTTCTCTTAATGACGAATCTGCTCATTAATCGTCCAGTTAATCATTTGCTGTAGCTGCAAAATGTTAAAAAAAAATAGTGAAAAATACCCATCCTAATTATCACACAGCCCAATGTGACATTTTCAATTTAGTCGTTTTATTTTATCAGTGAAGCAAACCTAAAGATATTCAGCTCACACCCTTACATCTGAGAAGGATTAATGGGAAAAGTGATGCACTTTTATGTGAGAAATGACACAAACTACTGTTTTATCAGACTTTTTGAGGTTTAATTTTCTTATGCTTTATTGGTTTAACTAGAGACAGTTCTATTTGGGTGCCAGTTTTTCCTACCCCTGTGTTGTTACTGTCATGTAGATGAGTAATATCAAGCTGATGTATAGTGTTATCACTTGAAAGATAAAAGAAGACTGAATTGCCTCCTTGGCTGTTTTAAAATGATGATTTCATTGTACCATTCTGTTAACTACGCAGTGAGTCACATAAATCTAATTATAAACACACACCTTATCTCAGATCTATGCAGCTGTCTGAACAAAAAATGCATGGTAACATAGACTGGCATTGGCTGAGAACCCAGATTGACAATAAACAGTGACAAGAACAATTTCTCTCTCCACATAAATTATGCAAGTCCCTCATTATTACAAGGACTTTAATGTTCTGGATGAGTCTTGACGTTTGAGCCTTCTGTGATTCTGATCACACTACATGTGGATTGTTCTTCACTTTCCGTCCCAGAAAAGTGGCTTTGGTTTGTGTGGCAGCTGCAGAGAGAATATTGACAGTGGTGATGACACCTGTCAAGAGCTCTCACATGTGATGTGTGTGCTGGAGTATGGTGAGCAGTGTGCTTGCAGAGCTCACAACATGTATGTTAATGGCAGTTGATTTAACAGGTTCTAGGGTGACATTTTTCTGGACATTGAGCTCAAGTTTACTCCTTATTTGGACATCAGTGTTATTCCATATACATCACCTGTATCCACAGGGTGTAGTACTGCATTAACTGGCAATGCGAGATGTCAGTCAACAGCAAACCTCCCTCTTGTTGCCATGGGGATTGTGACAAACAAGAGGTTCAAACACCTCACAGGCACTGCTGCAATTGTCTGTTAATTAGCTTCAAGTGACTGTTGACACTGACTTTTTCATTCATTTCAGAACATCTAAGAGGTTGTATGTAGCATATGCTGTTGAATTAGACTCTTTGCTGTGTGTAACAGAGAGCCATGAGGGGAACTGGTGCTGTCCCGGAAGAAGAAGAAAGGACTTGTTTATTCACCCCTTTATCTCCACTTCATGAATAGGTCAACTCTGTCATTGTTTGACTTCTCTGCTTCTGGTTGGTTTTAAGTGCTACAGTTAAAAAAAAAAAGTTAAGAAAAGTTAGTCTTTTGAGAGGAAACGGCCAATATGTCACTGCCACTTCTCCCTGCCATTTTTTCCTTTTCCCCATTCAGCTATGTGAAAGAAGTTTGTTTTTACAAGCCAGTCACATGCAACATCATCAGAGCTAAGAGTGAAGTACTAAAAATGACAAGATGATATAATGAACTCAACTAAAAGTGACATTCAGCAAGGTAAAACATGTACAATACAATCACACAACTAGAACAGACTGTAGAATCAGTTGGAATAATATCCAAATATTAAAAGTAAGGTAAAGAATATATATAACTGTGGGAAGGCAGTTTCAAATACAGCTGACATTTTCAACACATTCAATAATCTGGAATGAATATGGAATATAAATGTGTTATCCAAATATAAGTCATCAATATTCCATAGTGACATTTTGGTGCTGTTTTGACATGATGAACAAACCATCATGAATAAAATCAGTTGAAAATCTAGTAAGGTATGTCTGCTGCCAAATCAGAGAAGAAAAGTACAAGAAATGAATGCTAATTCAAATGTAGAGATTTAATTAAGAACAGCAGAATGTGTATGGTCTTATTTCAATTATCACCACACTGAGTCTTAAAGTTTTAACACCTACATAATCACTTCATGTTTTTTAGACAGCTGTAATCGACTAAGAGCGTTAACCTCTACACTGTCAGGAATCTTGTTAATAAAGAAGGCAGCTGGGCGCAATTAATATGCAACTATAATCATCATTTGTCAATCTCTCTGTTTGTTAGAAACCTTGTTTTAAATGTAGAGAGGATGCAAGGTTATATAAAAAAATTACATTTATAATTTTGTAAAGCAGAGTGATTCTACTAATCTACAAATCATCTCTGTTGTACTTAAACTCAGCACTTTTGTCATGTCAGAATCCTGTAAGAATGATGACTACATTTTTCCACTGATTTGCTTGGTCATCTGTTGACATGCCCAAAGATAGCTCGCTAACCTACTAATTGTGTGTCATTATACAAGCCCCAAATTAGACTGGTAATTCCTCATTGGGACTGGTAGTTACCAAGTCAGAGAATCTACAGAAACATTTTTACAGCGACCATGATTATTTGTAAGAGAGGTTTTTAAACTGAATGTAGTGGTAAATGGGAGTGGGGTTGGTGTGGAGGTAGGACTTAAAAACCTTAAAAACCCTTTGCGCTGCTTGATTGCCGTAATTAGTGTGAAACTTTGCATTCTTTCTGAGAGTCATAACTAATTCAAATCTGAACACACAGACATGATACACATACTTTTAGATTCAGTGTGAATCACATTTTCTTAAAGATGTAATTATTGCTGTCTGTTGTGAATAAATATACATAAATCCACTTGTGGAAAAAAGATGCTCGTTATAACTCCAGAACTTGAGAATCATGATGTTTTAAGTTTTCTTTAGTATCAAAGTAATGCAGTGATAGTTGTCTGTACATCCATGGGTACATTGAACAGGAATGACTAATAGCTCATTTGGTGTACTTACTAATACTAATGGTGCCACTCTGTCAGAATTGTTGGAGGAGTTTCTTGATTTTGTCTGAGGGGGTGTCCCACAGTGTCAGACTTTGAAAACCTTTGGTTTATAAAGACTAGATAACTTCACCACAGCTAATACGGCTATCAACATCTGTTTTATTGACTGACCACTAAGGATCAGCTTATGGTGGTTGCCTAGTAACACCAGCACAAAAAAATGCAACAGGTAAAGGCTGAGTGTGACTCAAGCACGAGGTTTGGAGTGAGCGTTAGTCACTACCTCTTACTACCTCTCACTGCAGATAGAGACTGATGGTGATCTGTGATTAACACTGTCACTCCACAGCAGCACAGAAGGTGCTTGTTAATGATCACTTTAGTTTAGATTCTGAACCTCAGCCTACTGTTGTTTCTCCATCTCACTTCCTTAGTTGTGTCTCTGACTTCCATGTGCCTCTTACAGGATATCTGAGGGGTTAAATTCGGTGACACTAGGGAATGTTGATTGAATTCCACCGAGGTAATGGCCCTCATTTACTCAGTCATGGACAGCAACACAGCGAGCATGTGACCGGCCCAGACTCCCACAGTGACTTGTTTTTTTATGTCCGCTCATGTCCCGGCACGTCTCATGACTGTGGCTGTCGTGGTGTTACCTTCTCTCCAGCTGAAGTGAATCATTATTTGTATGATAGGCCAGTTGTCTATTATAATGGTGTGGGGAGATATGTTATCGTAGTGATAATAGAGGCAGAGCTATGAGGGCGTCATGGTGCGAGAGGGAGAAGTGTCAGTGAGGCAGAGGAATGAGCTGCACACTGATGAAGTTTTACAAATGACTAAAACAGACATGATGAGTCTGGTCAAATCTCGTAGCCTAGTTATCCTGAATAATCAATTTGATAGTTATCTGTTAATCCCCAATGTTGCACATAAACCCATCATATTATGCTGGAGAGCTCAGGAAACATACACACCATACACACCCTTATTTCTAAATGCTGATGTGCTTTTAATAGCATCTTTGCTCAAACAGACCACGTGTTGTCAACAAATTCAGCCCTGGTGATTTCAATCAGAGTATGGTGGAGAGAAACTGTCAGTGTTTGTCTGTTTTTCGCTGTGATTCAGTTGGATTATTATTCCTTAAAAGGAGAGGAACCCCTGTTTCCATAGCAGATCAGTGTGAATAGTGTTGGAATGGTGTGGGAATCAAAGACGTACAATAAAAGGCTGTGGGATTTCAGGATTAATCACTGCTGAGTGTGAATGAACTACAGGGGGCTTTTCACTTCTATTCTGCAAGAAGGAGGAACGGATGAACGGCTTGCCTGAAAAGAGGTTTCAAATGAAAACATAAGGGATCATCCTCTGTGGTTCATTAGATGCTTAATTTGCCGATTTACACAGGAAAACTGGAGGTACTCTTTGTACTGACTCCTGCTCAGACAGTAAGTGTTTCTTCTGGAGGAGTTCAGGAGCAGGCCAGTGTGTGGGGCAGCAGCTCAGTGGTTCAGTGACCTCAGACTGTGTGAGTGCAGCGAGTTCACTTGCTCATATTTGTGTCTTCATCTGTGGTTTCGCTTTAAAAGTTTATCAGTGTGTTATGAGGCTCAGTAGGTTCTGACTTTCCCTGAACAGCTTCAGAAAGCTCAGTCTATTAAATGATTCTTGATCAGCTCAAATACAAGTGTAGTTATACAAACTGGCCAGGCCACTTTCTGTGACTGCTGTCTTGTATCATCAGCACCATGTTGATCCATATGGAGAAATCATATTCTGGTGACTGACAGCAGGTCTTGCTGCACCTTAATGCTTCTTATGTGTTTATATTCTCTGGTGTCACAGAGAACTCTGAGTAAAATAGGTGATTATGAGCATTAGACTGCAAATAGAGTGCATGATATGAATAATGAATAACAGGTAGAGACAGGACAAATATGTCAGGGGGATTACTGCGATCACCATGTAACACACCCTTTAATGGACTTCAAGAACTAAAGGAAGTGCTAAATGAATTAAATAGGATACAGGGTAGGATATAAACACAGGAGACATCAGTTTTAACTGTTTATGACTAGTCAGGGGAAATGATACTGATGCACATATGCATTACCTGGTTACCAAATAATATATATATAATAATATGAATCTGCTTTTGAGACCATGCCTACCAGAGAAGTTCAGATCAGATCAGCAGTTGGCAGATGGATTTAATAACCTGACTGAGACTCAGCTTATCAGGCTGTCTCCATTGTTTATGATGCAGATAAAAACCCGCAGCATTGTGTGACAGTAAACATAATCTTTATCCTGAATTTAAAAGCTAAACTACTATTACATCTGTCTGCCAGTCCTTAGCTGTTAAGGACGCAGTCTCCTAAGTGATCTGCATGAGCCATGCCTCAATCATCCAACATCATCTGGTAACCATGGTAACACATCTGCGCATCACCACGTGAGGGCAGGCCTTTTTTCTAATCTTTTGGGCTGTGGGAAGGAGTGCTCCAGTGGTTATATTTTCTTAAATGAATTGCACATAGGACATTCAAAGCTGCTGATAACTGAATCTGATGCTGACTGCTTTTCTTGGACGTGATGTGAAAGGTGCAGCCGAGCAGCACTGATTTGTTTATGGCGGCTGACAGCAGATGTCTCGTGGCTCCAGTAACTTTGCTCTAGCTTTCTGCTCAGAGATGAAACTGTTTTCTTGGGCTGTTTACATGAGGTTGTTTGTTTACAGGCCTCTGGATGTTTATTCTGTTGCTGTTCCTCAAGCGTGTGCTCGGTCTGTTACACCTGTTCACTTGTGTGTATTGTTTTTTCCATGTAGTTTTGTTTTTCAGAAGACACATCTTTTCCTGAGTGTTTTGCTGGAACATCTAAGTGTCAGATATCAAAGTTACAACGCCCAGGTGCTGTGTTACATCAAGGAATTTGCAACAGCGTTGGCACAGAGAAATTCATGTTTTCACAGAGTGCATGAAATGACTCTTCATGCTTGATTGTCATGATATCATTTTGCCCTTCCTCCCTTCCTCCTCTCTCACTGCTTGCTGCCACTGTTTGCCAGGACAAACAGACAAGCTGGCAGCTCAGCAGGGGTCTTGGATTACTGTGAAGAACCTGCCACGGCCCCCTCCTGCCCCTCCCTCCCAGAGTTGGGGATTCCTGTTTCAGCTTCGGAGTCTCCCTACAAACTTGAAGTGGTTCCACTTACCCATTTTCTCTGGCATGGCAAAGACAGAAACCACATGTGAGAACACCCGCATATCCTCTTTCACTTCAACATAGATCTCAGAGCCCAGCCTCTCGGTGGGCTGCTGGTGAGCTCATTCAGTGTGATGATGTGCGAAGACATTGAGTCCTGCATTTTAAGCAGAGGAATAATCGATCAGCCTGTAACCTGGCTGCCGTCTTTACTCGCGGCTGCACTCTGATTGAACCCTGGACCACACACTCGTTTAACCCTATTAATCCCTCATTTAGACACATGCCCTTCTTTTAAGAGGATTAAACCAGGTGATGGAAATGCCTCTGTGATGGTGTCCAGCTTGCTTAGCAGCCATTATTCAATAGGTGAATTCCTGCAGTAGAGCAGTAGGCCTGGCTACTTACCAACTGGGCTAACAATTAAGTTTTAATTTCACAATTTTAAAGGAAAAGGTCCACATTTTGAGAAATATGCTTACTCACTTATAGAGAGGACTGTCTTGTAGACTGCAGTTTTTGCGATGGATTAAACAAACAGTATATAATGTGTTCATCAGTGAGCTTTAGAGGTGCTATCTAATCTAATAATCAATAATTTAATTCAATAATTCAATAATTGATTGTTAATTTTCCAGATGATTGATCAAGGAAATTTCTTCAAATGTCCAACCCAACTATGGACAGATTCAGGCTTGCTGTTTTCTCTGTTTCTGTCTTTGTGCTAAGCTAAGCTAGTTTTATATTTAGCATACAGACATGATTGTGGTATAAGCTGTGTCTTACTGCACAACTGCTGCATTAGAAACACCAGGCTAGGATTAACAAGTGTTTGATTGATTGTAAGCACCTAACCTAAAAAAAGCGAAGAAAAAAAAAATTCCTGTTAAGTGTTAAGTGGACCTCCAGGAGAGAACAACATGGCCAAGTAATTTGAATTTAAGACCCCTGTTTTAAACTAAGAGACGGGTCCATTCCACATCTGAATCACTAAGATAAGTAAAATGGAAGAAATCCATCTGTTCAAGACACTTTTACATCAGAGGAGATGAAGATGCTCATGTTAACAAAGGCTTTTGGAAAACCCCGCTTCACTTTAAGTATTCAGCAGGTATCTGTAAGGCAGCTGGCTGCCGGTGAGACTGCAGAGAACCAGTTGAGGGAGGATTTGTCACCGTGTGAGGATGATTCAGGCATTTAAAATGATTTGCGGAATGAGCATATCCAAATATGCAGTTGCACAACCTTCAAAGCATTTTCAGGAGTCTGTGACAGTCACGCAAGCATGCACACACATACACACAATCACTCAGATGTGCCGACACCACACTCCTCAGAACTGGGTCACACTAGCTGTTCTGTGCCACAGTGTATTTTTGGACCCAGTGATGTGTGTTTCCCTCCAAGTGGCAGATAAGGATTGTAGTTTGTGCATTAAATCTGGCTAAGTGACTGTGTTTTATTTCCTGGAGAAGTGAATGCAGAGAAGCAGGGAGACAGTTTTGCTCAGTTTCTCACCACCTTTGAGGCGACTGGAGTCATAAATCAGCCATAAATCTTTGTGTTTGTGCTGGAGGCTGGGCCTGAGAGTTTCAGAGCAGGTTTCGATCAGGATGCAGCTTAAGACCATGTCAGGACAGTGTGAGGGTATGAAACAGGACAATTTCATGGCGATGAGAATTAAACCTGTGATCATTCTTCACCTAAAACACTGCTGATGGATGACTTTATCCTCAACCATGGCGTCACTTAACCTCATACTGTTATTTGAGTCCTCTGGCTAGCATCAGCTTTAATTTCAGCTACATGTTTCCATCCTCTCCATAGGGTCTATGGCTGTTTGATGCCATGTGTAGGCAGACAGACTCAAAGTGCACATGCACAGGGGAGTGAGTGTTATCTGAGCAGATTTATCTTAGCACAAATTTGATTTAGGTCTTTCTGAGTTCACTTTTAACTACCTGTGTATTTCATATTTACCATTTTTCATCTTGCCCAGAGCAGTCTGAGAGGTTGCTAGTGTGTGTGTGTCATGCATGTACCTTACACAAGTGTGTTTACAGCAAGCCTCAGGCTATCTATGACTCACATTTCTTATTCTTCTCCCTCCTTGTGCAGTTACTTAAATATGTGCTTTTAATCTGACTCCGAGCCAAATTTATCACATTCAAACACCTCCCCACAGCTCTCATCTTTTCCTCCGTCATGTCTTTGCCCTCTTACTCTGACCATGCCACATCAAGCACACTCAATAAACAGCCTCTTATCATCCAGTATTTCCTCTTAATGCAGCCTTTAAACCCTCCCCTTGCACCTGGAGCCATACATGGAGTTAGTTTGTGGATTTTTACTATGCTTGAGCTGACGTCTCCATCTGCAGATGGTGCTGTCAGCATTTTTGCTGATCCTCTTAAGGCAAGAATGCAGCTTGATGTGACCAGAATGACTTACTGTAGGTCCAGTCACCCAAAGCTATTTCCCTGAAACAACCACGAAGAATAATTAATGCAGCTGCAGTGTTGTTTGGATAAAAGCTGTAGAAGTGATGCATACATTTTGGGAAGTGTGTATTCCTCATAGTGTCCATTATGTATATTATATAGGGGTGGTGTTCTCATTTATAAACTGTGGCATGTCTAGCTGTGCTGTCACCAGATAAGAGTTCTGCACACAGGGAAGGAAACAGTTATTGTTCTCATTAATAATTCTGGAGCTGAAACTGTTCATTTGATCCAATAGTTGATGGACAGAAAATCATCATCTTAAGTTCTTGAAAATCATGAAAGACATTTTTCACTATTTTCTGATATTTTCTAGACAAAACAGATGTAAATAATTGTTAGTTGCAGCAGAGGAGAAATCTGGTTAATGGAGTGACTTAGTCTTCCCATTCATTTTTTTTAGAACAGACAGGGACACATTCTCTTCTGGTTGTGAACTGACCCTCCTTGTGAGATTAGAGATTAGATTGTGACATGAAAAACTGCGAGGTTCTCCTGTGTCCAGCCAGTTTAGGAGATTGAGTGGGACTGACCTCTCATTCAAGAAGTTGTGTTTGTGTATATTGCTCTTGGATAACTGCAGGTGAAATGATGTGTGGTGCTTATTGACAGCAGTGAATGTAAGGACAATGTCAGAGCTTAATAAAGCTTTGATAAAATGCTTTGTAATGTACAAATTTGGGTGCTGCTGCTGTTAACTCTAGCAGTTTATGTTAAAAAAAAAAAACCAACTCACTTTCTTTTGCATGTTTTTGAGAGAAGAAAGATTTTATATAAAATGTATTTTCTGTATATTTTTACATGCAATATTGAAGTATTTGTACTTAAATACTGATATTTTATATTTATATATAGATTATTAATCCTAAAGCCAAACTGTGGTCTTCAAGTTGAAGCTGCTGTGGCAGCAGCCTGTTGCAGCAGCTTATCGTTCAGTGAATCTAAATGTAATTTTCCGGTTTAATTCATTAATGAAATAAGAATGCAGATCACTTGTATAAATCTTTTGTCTGATTACTGAAGGACAAAGCCAAAAGATGGTTTTTGTTCAATATGAAGCCCCCTAACACTTCTAAAAGCAAACCTATGCTTTTGTTAATTTGCTCGGTTTAACATGAAATAACATAACAACTACAACAGTAAATTGTCTCATGTCTCAATTGATATATGTTAAACTTCTGGTATTATATTAATTGGTTAATCAACCCATTGTTTCAGTATCATACAACATATACCTGCATATAGGTCTAAACATTAGATAAAAATTATGATATTATCAACTGTAAATTTTGAATCCAAGCCTCCTAAAATATGTATTCTGTGTGTGTGGAGGGTTGTTGGTATAGATATCACGTAGCGCTTCACTGATAAAGTTTCATTATTTTCAAATGAAGCATGTCCTAGCCACGAGCAATTCATTTTTCCCGTGTCATTCATCGCATCCTCTGAGCATTATTGCTGTGATAGTAGGATTGCTGAAAAGCATAGTAATGAAATTTGAACATGTATCTTCATGGTGTGCTGATGCAGTCAACTGTTTATCAGCAGTAATGATGTGTAGGTAAAAACGAGGACAGCTCTGTGAATTTTTTCGTCTAGCTGCCTGAGTCTCCTAAACTGGCAACACCTCTGTCTTTTTGAACTTTCTGAGCTTTTATCTTCTCGCTGTGTTCATCGTCTCAGAGCTTGTCAGTGTCGGGCTTAAATAGTTTGCTGTGTGTCAGAGACTTAAAACCACCTCTGAACAACAGTTGTCAGCCATGTGGGAATAAGAGCAAATTGCTGTTTCACGGTAGCAGTGTTTCTTTTATGTGGAACGCTCAGCTGCAGTGTAACCTCCTGAGAGCTGCCTGTAAAGAAGAGTGTTGTCACTGTGCAGGTTTGTAGTGAGAAGATACAGATTGTAATACAGCTGCAGTTAAACACAGACAAATATTCTATGGTAGAGATAGATGAATAAAGAGTCTGTAACTTGAATGATTGATTGAATCTGTAATGCTCTTTATTCCATATCAGACACACTCTCTTCCTCGTTGGCTCCTCCTGTCTCTAACAGTCAGATGTGGGCAGGTTTCCCAGACATTTCACATTTTGAATTCTAATTCCCCGTCTGTCTGCCCACCCCTCCTGCAGGTTGATGTTTCCTCACCGGGCGCCCCCAGGGTCGCTTTCAAGCCTGCCTGCCGACAGCCCGCCACCTCTGTCAGCATCTTGAGCGAGTCAATCGATCGCCTCCAGCTCGGCGAGACAAGCGCACAAGGTTTTCCGCTGCGTCTGCCAGCGGTTGAGCTGAGCGGCCTCAGCTTTGCCCCCGAGCCCAGCCGCCTGGGCAGGACTGCATCACCATGGACACGGAGTCCACCTACTCGGGCTATTCCTACTACTCTGGACGCTCCCGGGGATCTCACAGGCATGGGTAAGACTTAATCCTGCTTCGTCAATAATTCCGTTTCCTCCTGTCTCTGCTTTCACCTAGAGGGTTAGGGTGTGTTGTGTAGTGTATGAATTAAACCAGGTTTCCCTTTTTGACCTCCTTAAAGGTGACCAAATGTATGTAGCCTATTATAACAGCTAGTTAATTAATCACTTAATTGCTTGGAAAAAAAGTAATTTTGATTGTTAAAGGATAAAGGATAACTGGTATTTTTTAACCTGGCCCTTAGTTTTCCCAAAACAGCTGCTGCAGTGTAATCTAATGGGCAGAGTTGTCCTCGGCAAAGTATGTCAGAGTTCTTGTTTTTGCCACTGACAGGCTCTGGTTGTTATTATAAGTGTGTGACAACATTATTTATAGGATTCCTACAGAGATAGACCTTTTAAGAGTAAGATCCTTTTAGTTTAACCAGAAACATCACCATATACCATATATGCCTGTGATTTTACTGAGCAGTGAACAGGAGCTGCTGGCATAATGCTGCCTCAATTAGTTAGTTTGTGTTATTATGTGGTAATTTTACTCATGTAAAGGATCTGAATAAAGGTAATATGTTTAGGTTTAATTTGAAGGAATCACCTTTGATTCCTGGAAAATGTACACAATATTTTTCAATATATTCTCACTTATAAACATTTATATTGAAAAGACTGCTTCACATACACATTGCAATGATTCTGCTGCTGCTCAGTGTGACCATTGCTGTATGGTTATCCACTTGACATTCAGTTAGTAAGTGAAATACAAACAGTAACCATAATGGGGGAAAAAAAAGAGCAACACAGAGTTTAGGTAATCACCCTCTGTCACTCACATTCTTTGTATAGCTTTAACTCATATTTGTATGATAATGGTTAATATTACAAAGATACAAAATGTAGATTGTCTTGACATGTCTTTGAATTTCAAGCTGCAGTCTGCATTTGAAGCATATTGAATCTATAAAAAATGCAGAGTATTTTTGAAGCTGTTCAGCCACAGTTTAATATCTGGGAGGTATTTTTCTCCAGTATAATTTTTTTTACTCTAATAGGTGAATAAGAAACAAAGAGTTTCTGAGCTGAGGTAAGGTTCATTGATTCAGGTGAAGTGAGAAAGATGAGTTGGTCCTTGGAGTATTTTTCTCCATTTGTTTTTCCTATTTCTGCAACATTTCTTTAAATGATATCTTCAGCATAGAAACTACTCACCTGGAAAACGTAATGATCAAATTCAAAGAGCCTCCTTATTGAATCTGTGAACAAACACAGTGATATAGTTACAGAATTCATCCACTGACCCAGAATTTAAAATTAAATTAATTAAGCTGCAGGATGTGAAATAAGAAATCTCTAGCCTCCACGTGCTTCCAGCAGTGCATGTCATGCAATTTTCCGCTCAGTGATTGGATGTTTCTTTCTGAAATGCACCTTGGGAGTTGTAGTTAATTTCTCCCCTTTATGTACACATATTTAAACCTGCGACTTTTATGAAAGCAGTTGAGTTTTGTTGATGATCCAACCTGGAAGGTTTTGTACCAATCAGAGCTTTAGAAGTTCTAAATCTGTCTGACCTGCTACAGTCTCTGGGAAAAATGAATGGGATGTTTACTTCTGGAACCAGGGGAGCCAGGAATACTTCCTCCTACCTCCCAAGTCTGTAAAGCTGAATTTAAGAGCACATGCAAAACTGCAACGTGGCCTAAAGTTTTCTATTGTAGTGTAAAGCCAGGAGGTCTGTCTGTCCTCCATCCTCCTCCTGTGATCCCACCTCTCGTGTGTCTCTATCTTCCTCTCCGGCCCAGCGTGTGTGGAGGCCACAGCTTGTGTAGGCGCATTAGTCTGTCAGCGGTGAAATGGCTGTGGTTGACAGGCCTCAGGAAGGCAGCGGGAGACAGGTGCTGAAGAGGCCCTACTGACTGATGGCTCAGCGGATACGTTGAGAGCCTGAGAGGAGATGAGAGGAGGGAACTGGAGAGGGGTCTCCTGTTCCACAACAGCCCCTCCCTTGTCGCTCACGGCCCCCCTCCTGCTTGCTCGCCACATATCTCTCTTGGTTTTCCGTTGCCGCTCCCTCTCTTGCTGCCACCTGTTGCCGTTTAAGGGACCTCGCGTCCTCTTGAAACATGTGAAGCTTTGCCCTCAGTTTGCTCTTGTCATCATCTCCTCTCTCATGTCATCAGTCACTTTCTGTCCCCTCTCTCTTTATCCTTCTCGCTCATGTCCTCTTTATCTCCTCCCTGTCCTTTCCCTCATCATACCCTCGCTTGTTTTTTTTTTCCTCCCATGTGTCCGTCCTGATCTGAATGCAGCAGCTGCCCCTTTCTCGCTTGCTCTCGACCTCTTTGCTGTATCACCTTCTCCCCCCCACCTCCCCCCTTCTTAAATGGATTCCTCGCTACTCTCTGAGGATGGGAAGGCGCAAGCGTATCACTTGTTCCCCACTCGCTCACATTCCCCGGGGGGTAGGAATGTGACCTTGTAGCTCAAAGTTACATGGAGCAAAAGTGGTCTCACTTCATTTGGAATCAAAGATTCAGAGGGGGGAGGTGGTGGTTTGGAAAGGGTAGTGATTAAAGGCGGCGGTGGTGGGAGCTTCCATCCCCTACTTCTCTGCCTTTCAAATGAGTGACAGCAAATTGGAAAAGAACATACAGGCATCCCTGCCAAGCGCCTTTTCTGCTCCCCTGCTCCACCGCTCTTACCATGTCTGTGCCAAAGCCACCGGCTGGCCGCTCATTTCATACACAAAAAAACCCTAAATTGTAGCCTTTGAAACCCCTTGCTCTCCCCCTGTCTGAAGGTAATCTTTTTACACCGAGGCGTGCCACGCGTGACACAGTTCCGGATCGCTGTTGTCTAATTACACTGATGCCGGGAACAGATGCAGGCACAGGGGAGTGTGTTTGTTACTTGTGTGCAGGCACCCATAGAAATGAACACACACAAGAACATTATCCTGAAGTCGTGCATGTGTATGTATGCATGTTTGTGAGTCAGTCTTACACAGAATCCATCAGAATATAACAGAGGAATGAAATGGGATTGGCTTAGGTTTTCATTAACAGAAGGTACAGGGTTTTTGGAGTAGTTTCATCTCATAGCTGGCTTTTTGCCCCCCCTCCTGTGTCAAACAATCCTCAACTAGTGTCCAAGATACTTTCACATATAATTCCCTTGGCTCCTCAGTAATGACAGAGTGGCTGCTCTATCCATGGACATTACTTCAGCCAAAAGCTAAGACAAAATGTGCTGGTGACACCAGTTTCTTCAGACTTGAGAGCTTTTTTATTCACCTTTCACCGTGTTTAGCTGCACTAGAGTGAAACAGGACATGCTCAAGAGACTGATCTTCTCAGTAGTCATGCTGATAACAGTAATGCCTATGTTTTTTTTTTATATTCAGCCAGGACCCAGAGCTGCTCTATTAACACTGGGGGAAGGGTGTGGATGTAATTTAAAATTTTTTGAACTGTTATTTATAAATATATTCTTTAGTGCAGTACATG
The DNA here is from genome assembly GCF_001640805.2 of Lates calcarifer. Classification (NCBI taxonomy): domain Eukaryota; kingdom Metazoa; phylum Chordata; class Actinopteri; family Centropomidae; genus Lates; species Lates calcarifer. Next base: position 10,917,032 of record NC_066854.1, read on the forward strand.
GTAATTCATATTCATAACTGACTGCATGTTCCTGAGATGTCAGATTTTTTTGGCTTTGAATGATGATTTACATTTTTTTCTACTTGAAAAATAAGAGTAGTCTGAAGAGTTTGTTCTTCCATGTGAAGCATTAAAAGGAAAGAAAATCTTATACATTAATCCACTCAGAGGAGCATGATCGTTGAGTATTGAGCCACTGTAGGTTCTTAAAAGTTCCCCAAAGCTTGCCTCCTTCACTCTGTCACTTTTGAGTATTTAAATGATTATTAGATTGCAAATCTCATATTAGCAGCTGCTCATGTGGAAAATTGGTTCTTTTGATTGGTATTACTCCAATTATAGGGCAGCACACAGCATTGGCATGGGACTAAGTGAGTAATTTAAGCTAATTCATTCACAGTTGTAATACCACTTAGAGGTTCCAGATGATACTCCACTTTAAAGGAGACAGTCTATATACATTTTATATAGATTTGTTCATTCACCAGTGTAAATGTTTATTTACTGGCTTAATTACTTTGAATGCTGTTATGACAACATCTGACTGAGGTGGAGGAGATTGGTCTCTCTCCAGCAGGCTTGTGGTGTGCTGAATAAATACCAGTCCTTGATCTCTGACCAGGTCTAGATTTTAGTAGATCTGAAACAATTAGTCAACTAATCAAATAGATGTTCAACAAAGAAAATTAATCAGCAGGTATTTTAATAATTGAATAATCATTTTTAAGCACGAATGACAAATGCAGATTTTTAAATGTGAGGATTTGATGATTTCCTTTGTTGTTAATTGAATGCCTTTTGTTTTTTGACTACTGCTACTGAATACTGTCATAGGTCTGCAGCAGCAGTCCAGATTTCCAGGCTGTAGTACTATATGATAACTAAGGCTGACCTCTGTGAGCTGTGGGGACACAGCGGTGCTAGAAAAGTGTTGTTTGTCAGTGGAATGTGTCACTTTGCTGTAGTGTTATCTGTATGAAGCTAATCCTGGGGAGCAGCCAGGCCACAGGGCCACTTATCACACCCAGGGCCCCTTAAACTTGACCTGGGTCAACACCAGACCACGTGTCCTACTGTGGTCACTATGTTTGGTGGAGTATATCTGTCACTGTAAAGTAACAGTGATCACTACTTTGAAGAAATAAATGTAGCTAAATATTTGATCTAAGCAGAATTTGCTGTGTGGGAGGAAACTTTAATTCCAGTTCAAATAAAAAATATGAATTCATTCACACACAGAGCACTTTATGTCCTTGTTGCTCGCTGTCACCCTCCTCCCGCTATAACATGTTTATAGGTTTGAGATGACCTAGCTAGAGTGTGTGGTTGGTCAGTTTTTATTTGGCTTCATGACTCTACCCATTTGGCTGTGGCTGAGCTGTCCCCCTCTTTCCCCTTTTTGCTTTGGCTCTGATGCCTGCATTGACACAAATCCGTGTCACACAGGTGTGTGGGTTGCTCTGCCAGCCAAAGAGAGAACAAATTGGTCCACAGACAGTTTGGCGTGCCACGCTCGTTGGCTGGAGCTCTTCAGTAGCCATCCTGCCATCGCTCTCCCTCTGTGTGAGGTGGAGAATGCGATCACAGCCACACTCATCCTCAGGTGTTAGAGGGAAACGGTGCTCTCACAGCCTAATTGGCAGGACTGCTCCCCAGCTCGCCAGACGTTTCTGCCCTCACAGGACCCCCTCCTCTCTCCCCTCCCATCCTCACTGTTCCAAAAACCCATACCCGTTTCAGGGATCCACGCTGGAAAGTCAAATTCCATTAATCAAATCATAGTGCAGCACACTGTTGGAATACCAACGAGCCGGCTACATGCTAATGAGGCAGGAAGAGGATGTGGGAAGGTGGGGGAGGAGGAAAAGGTGTGCATGTATGTGTGTTGGGAGCGAGGTTTCCACACAGTGCGATCGCCCCAGAAGCTTGCTGAAGGGGTAATGAGAAAACAGGCTGGGGGAGGGGCTGGGAGACAGAGGCCGATCTGTTCGAACCACTCCCTGAATGCTCCACAGGTCTGCTCGGCCCTGTGTTTCCTGTGTGCATCCACAAATACACACTTCAAATGCTTGTTGTGCTGATTGTTGACCCGCTGGACTCACACCATCATTGCACCTTTGTCTTTCACAATTGTAGTCATGGCAGTTTGGTGAGAACCAGGTGTTCGTTCACCTTTTGTTCTTGAGTGCAGCATGTCTTCCATGATGAATCATACTTTGCTGGGATAACACAAGCTGTGTCTACAGACAGACATACATTCCAAACCCTCTTGTTTTGTGATCTTTTAAAATGAAGTAGACTACTTGTGATTTCAGGTTATCGCCTTAATGTGGACTTGAGTTATGAGCAGTTAAACTACAGAGTGATTTTTCTTTGTCTCTTTAGATGGCTGATGAGGTGAAAAAAAAAAGCAATAGGATTTCAGACAGACTTGACGCTATAGGTATTAAGCCAGTTAGATAGATAACACACTGTTTAATCTATTACCCACATTTTTGTATTTTTGGTCTTGGAAAGGCTTAAAAACCACTGCTGAAGAATATCGACATGACCTCCTCTTGTCGTATTATTTTCATCATTTTTTTTCCATAAATTGTAGTGAATTTTGCTTTTCACACAACCCTCTGTTACAGTCTGCTCCTTGCTTTCTGTAGCTGCTACCATTCTCTTACTTAGAAGCCAGAGCTGCTGATTATTCTGCTGATGACTTTGAAGTAGGATCACTGCTTTGTGAGCTGCGCTGCTCCTCCCAGTCTCCTCCCTGCTCCCTCTCACACAGCACTCCTCCCCAATTAATAATCATAATCAGTGACAGCCTTTGACTGATGATCACTCCCGCTGGAATAACCATTGCTACAGTGGTGATGATAGCTGTAATAATATTTAAAGTAATAATGATAGCTGTAATATATTTAAAGGATTACATTCAACCTCCTAATCTCCTGGATTTAGTAGATAACATTATGTCAATCAGTCTGTGAGTCAGTGAAGGAGGTTGCTGCAGGGTGTTGAAAATCTGCTTTCTCTTACTGTGAAAAGATTTGAAACATCAGTTGCTGTTATGACTTTATGTAGGAAATCGTGCCCAGGTTCAAAAGGAAGTACAAGAATAGAGGCGGAAAGCAGACTGGTTAACACCCTCTAATCAAAACACTTGGATCCAATGCAACTCTATTGGATTGGAACAGTTCTTCTGCTGTCAATCATACTGATGCCTCCATTGCCTCTGCAGGCAGGATATCCTGCACATTATGGTTATGAATTGTTATTGTGTGAGAGAGTAGCATTCAACCATCAGTTAAGTTTTGCGGTTGTCATATATAGCTCAGTAGAAAACTATTATTTATGGGCAGCAGATCTTATTTAGCCATTTAGCCAACTTTGACTTTGTCATTTTATGTATGACTTTGAATAGATTAAAGCTGCTCTAATCAATATATTTATATTAGCAGTTGATCAGATGAAGATGTATAATGTGAAAGGTGTTGCTTTTAGTGACAAACCCACAGAGAGTTATGGCCCAACTCTGCAGTGTTTTAGTGTCCTTTGTCCTCGTTGTTTTAATGTTTTGGTTTGGTGTCATCGCTGTCACCAGTGTCATTTTCAGCCTTAGCAAAAAGACTCAAAACACCACTCCAGATTCATGTTGCCCAGTCAATGCAGGTTTGACATTCTGTGCTTGGTGTCTTAATGGAGAGCAACACAAAAAAACCCTCCTGTGTCGTGTAAATTAGATTTGTTACACTTCTGTATAATGTTGCTCATACAAGAGGTGATTACTATGAAACAATATGCTTAGAGACAGCAGGAAACTCAATTAGGATTTAGCAAGACAAAGAAAACAGCATCCAGAAAGATCCTGTTCAAACATGCAGCTGAGAAGGAGCTGTATGACGTCTTTTGTTCACCTGATGTCTAATATGTTTGTCCAGTAATCTCTTTACAGCATCTTCAGCATGTTTTATCTATATGAGATCTGACAGTCTCTGCTCTGGGGTCTGTGTGTCTCTCATTTAGTCTGAGTGCCCTCCAACAGCTCTTAAATGCAGTATCTGGGAAACACAGCTGCTCTTACACAAATTAAACTTGAAGTATTTTGCATTTTGCTGCATAAGATCTCAGAATAGTCTTTTTGTATAACCAGTTTTGCAGCATTTTGTTCTGTGTGTTTCGCTAAAACTATAAAATACTGAATGTTGTATATCCAAGATGTCAGCAGCCAGAGGGGGAAGGAGACAGATGAGGGATTAACTGAGGCTGTTGAGCTTCTCTGTGGTAATGGAGCTGCAGAGTGGGCACCGTGCCATGTGGTGATGGTGATGCTGGGCGGAGGATGTGGAGACCCAGCGTTCACGCTCTACACAGGATTAGGGCTGTAAGTGCAGGGGGTCAGTGTGGCTAATGGAGCTCATATGTTAGGGACAGAGGGCCTTATAGAGTGGTGGTGGAGGGGGTGGAGAGAGTGGGGAAGGATGCAGAAGGAGGGGGTTGATGTCGGCCAGGGTTCACATGGGCTTCATACTCCTTCAGTGATCGGAAATTAGATGGAGACAGAAACAAAGCGTAGTGTAATTTCTTCAGCTTCACACAGGGGCAGCTCTGGTCTTATCTGAGTCAAACAGCAGACTTTCACATGGTCTCTGATCCCTTTGTATGTATAATATGTTCACATATGTTGCTCTGTGTGTCTCTCTCAGCATGCATGTGTCTGGAATTTATCAGACAAAAAGGTCCAAAGGAAAAGTGTTAACACAGTGCATCATGGGAACTGTAGAATCTAGTGGGTTTGGCGCTTGATCCATAGTCAGGACTAAATGTCAGGATATATCAGTGCTCTGCTGCTTTAATTTTGACCATCTTTTATTGTTTTATCCCTTGTGAGGCCCCAAGGTAGTGTAGTAGTAGTTCTTTATGGAAATGTCCATACAACACTAACCATGGTTGTCTTTTTTCTTTCAGGGAGCGAAGCCGGGATCGCCACAAGACCCGCAGTAAAGACAGCCGCTCAGAAAAGTCTGTAACAATTAACACGCCGCCCGCAGAGCCACTGCTGGGTGACTCGGCTGTTCGGGGTGAGCAGGTCCAGGTAGGACTGAGCACAAACACAAACATCACTTAGACACAGTCTTGCATTACAAAGCCACTCCACAAGGATCTTTTACATGATTCTACTTTGAGAATCAGCCTTTAAGCAGCTTTTCACCACCACTGAACAATGGTTCCCACCAGTTGCTTTATGGGAGCCTGAAATCTAACATACGATAACTTTGGTAATCTGATTTATAAGGATTTAGAGCACAGTAGATTTATCAGTCACTAGTTAAAATGAGTTGGAATGATAATTGTGTTTATCAGCTTTGGCTGGGACAGGCCATCTGGTATTTCAGGGTAAAAGCCAGCAGGGCCAGTCCACTTTTGGTGAGGTCTGGGCTGTCACTTTCAGGAAATCTATTACTGACAAATATCTGCTACAGGATACGGACGCAGCAGGCTGCTTCTCTCGTCAGTACTGCCTTGCTTTATTCCTTTTGTCAGAGGTAAACTGTATTTCACTGCAGGGAATGTGTCAATTGATAAAACGGTCCAGTGCAAGATAAGAGATGGTTACAATGGCTCCTGCCAAAATGGACCAGGCCAAGCCAAAACAGCAGCTTAGCTGATTTTTTTACTGTCAGTCAAAAATTCAAACTGTACTCAGAAATCATGCAGCCTCTGTCTGTAAATGCAAGCTCAAAATATGGATCATGTGATGGATTATTTGATAACAGAGAAATATAAGGTAGGAGATTGTTTATCATGTAATATTTTGGCAAACGTTATCACAGCTTAAATGATAACTGCTAAATAATACACAGGCAGCTCCATCAGGATGTGTGCTGTTCATGCCAAACAAACAGTCTACTGAGTTTCATACACCAGACAGACATTTGATTATGTTTCTTGGAGTCGTATAAAAGGCAGAGCAAATAACAGACAGGTTGATCAGATAGCATTGCGTTAGTCAGGCATGTTGGCTGCAAGTTGGCATGTTAAGACATGAAATTCTTGGTAGTACTATTAATCCAACAACAATAATGGTGAAAGAACATGAGTAACAGTCAATTTGTATTAAAACGTGATTAATAAAGAAAACAGTAAAGTAGTCACAGTTTCCTCCAAAAGATTCTGAAAGTTATTGTGACTGAAATGTCACACCATATTTCTTCATTATAGTCTATCAACATAAATCAGGATATAAAATCTGTTTCTCTGAGGGCTTCGCTGTTTGTCCAGGAGGAGGGTTTAATTGCTGGTATTTGATTTTGCCTCCATGAATGCAGATGCTCAGGTGATAAACACTTTTTGTGGTACAACATTTCCTGTTTTTGTTGGCACAGGGTTTCAGCAGTGTTAACAATATACAGTGCATCACCAGTCTGTTATTGTTTCCTCGGGGTGGGGGGGGGGGGTGCACTCATCTGCCCTGTCTGTCATTTGATTGGTTAGAAATAGCTTTATTTCTGTGAATCGATTGGCTGTCAGCATTGTCAAGCAATATATCTTATCAGCCGTATATTAAATAAATGCTCTTAGAGTAGTTAGTGTTTATATATTTTATATTGACCAGCCTCAGCCCTAATCAACGTTGAATTTCCGTTCACATGTGTTACTGTGAAGGTCTAACTCCTCTCACCACCAGACTAAAACCTGAGCAGGTTTCTATGTGACAGTATGCAATTTTCAAAATGGGAAACCGGACCTGAAAGGTTTCCTATTTTGCCTTGGAGAAATGAACAACTCCTACCCAGTGAAGCACATGGTCTTTCTCTCCTTAAGAGTTTATTATAGCTGATTCAGGTGTTGTTCTTGTTAGATCTCGTGGTTTTGAGTTGAAAACAATTTCTCAGCTCAGTTGATGATGACAGCTTGTAATCTCTGAGGTCACAGTGAGTCAGAGGACTGACCCCTTTACTTCTTCCTGTCTGTTCTCTCTGTGCACCGTGTCCTTTTCGTTCATAGTTTGGTAGCAAATAAATACCTGCTATTGACATCTGGTATCCATAATTGTAAGCCTGTATCAGTGCGGTTTTACAGTTTAGTCCAGTCCAGATGCTTTGTGGTGTTAAATTAAGATGAGGGTTTTCATTGCATTTTGATGAACAGTTGATCAGTTGTCTGTCTTGTGAAATGTGGGCCGTTCTCCTTCCATCATGATCAGAAAGCAGGAATTTCAAGCCGTGCTGTCGGCAAGACTCAAACACACTAAATGAAAGAGGAGATGGAGATTTTAGCACACATTCAGGCCTTGGCTTACTCAAGACTGACCTGTTCTTTTAGCCAAACAACTGTCTGTCACAGTGGCCTTCATCAGGCTTAGCCCGCTGAGGGGAAAAGATGACAAATACAAACACACACAGACAATCCAATGCTCACCATCGTTTACTGACCTACTTGGCGCTCACTTTCCCTTGTGGCAAGACTCGTTAGCAGTGCCCGTGTATGTGTGATGTTTTTTGTCTTTTTTTTTTGTCTGCATACTGTGTCTAATTTTACCCCATGACAGGATTTGCCACAGAGCACACAGCCATCCTTAGTATTTTGCTCTTCATGTCTTATTCATGCTGTGGCCTGCAGTAGTGCCGCTGACAGGGCGGGGAGTGTTTGGCTTTAGTTTGAGTAATCAGGGCCACCAATTCTACTGAGAGAGAGGCTCAGCACAAATCCTTGTCTCTGTGTGTGTGTGTGTGTGTGTGTTTGATTTTGCTCTCTGGTCTGCCGTCTCACATATGCTCCTGTATGTGAATGTTCTGTGTCTGCGTGCATCAGTCTGGTCTCAGAGTCCAACTGTGCAGCGCTGCGCTCATTACTCCACTGCTGGGACTTAATCAGAGTCTTGGCTGACAGAGCAGCACATCGCTCCGGGCAGGGATGTCCTCACAATCCAGCACAAAAGTTTCTCATGGCTGCGATGTGTCTGTGATGCCTCACCGCAGGAATTATAAAAGAAGAGGGCTCGCTTCACATGTAAATGCAGGGAATTGTTTAGAGGATTTGCCTTGTTGAGAGACTGTTTGTATGTTTTTTCACTTGGCAGCAAGCATTCAAAGAAACTGTGAGACACATTTTCAGGAATGGTTTGTCACTTTGAGAAACACATTATTTCCTTATGTCTTGCTTAATATAAGGCTGGAGCCAGCAGCCAGTTAGTTTGGCTTAGCACAAAGACTGGAAGCAAGGGGAAACATTTTATATAATGTGTTAATTAGTGAGATTCAGTTGTGCTTTTGGTGGATTTTATTACCTTCAGGCAGAGCTAGGCTAGCTGTTTCTCCTTGTTCCCAGTGTTTATGCTAGGCTAAGCTGCATATTTAGCATACAGACATGAGAGTGGTATCAATCTGCAAATGGATTTCAAGACTACTTGTAACTGAGGTTGATCATACCCTCTCCCTTTATGTTATCTAAAATTGCTTGATATGTTTCAACAGAACACTTCCATCAGGTTGCTCCAATTTCAGGAGGCAGGCCAAAGCTCCAGGCTGTATGTTAATGTGCGAATGTGAAAAATACACTTCAGGTGCTCGTTGAGCAGTAAAATCTCTTGGTGGGAACGAGTGGTATCAGTCGATGTTTGTTGCAAGTCTGCCTTGGCTTTATTTTTCTGGCTGGGTGTTTATGAAGGACAATGGAGGTGAGTATAGCCTGGACTGAGGCATGGTGGACTGACACTAAATCATGTGAGTAATTAGGTCAATTTATCCTGCTGTTATTGTTGTAGGTAACTGGATATTGGAGTGGATAGTGAGAGGTGGATTGGAGTTGCTCAGGTCAAAGTAGTATGCCAGCTTTGTGGCTTAGGAGTGTGTTGTGCAGTGGCATTGTATGAGGTGTCAAACAGGAGAAATATGATATGTTTAAACCATAAAGCATTCTTTTAGAATTAGCACCTTCCTATCGCAACAAATGGAGAGAGAAAGTGGAGCTGGGATTATTTTTAGATGTTTATGTGCAGATTAGAGAAAGAACCTTGTGTGATTTGCATCGGTGGATCCGTAGGGTGCAGTCAGCAGCGTGGGTGTGTTTGAGTGTTTCTCGATCGTGTCTTCCCTTTGAAAGCATTTTTCACACTGTGTTGCTCCTGCACTCGACATGTTGTGTTCACTTGTGCAGAGATCAGGTGCTTTCTGGTGAGAAAATAAAGACATTTTGGCTCAAAATGCACTTGAACCTGTCAGTATGACTGGCATGTGATTGCACAACATTTGTTGCTTGCATTCAAACTTAGGACAGTTAACTTTTCAACTTATATGCGATATTGTCAGACTGAATTCTCTGCTGTGACTGCAGTGTCTGCTAAATTAAGCGTAATACAGAACTAGCCAGTTCTTAGAAGTTGCATCCTCTCTCAACTCCCCTCAACCTCCCACTATTTCACCTTCCTCTCACACTCCCTGCAGCTCAATTCATTCAACCCAGTTAAACACAGCAGCTTTGTGATCTCAGCTGCTTGCCAACCAGAATTGGACCTCGGTATAGTAGCTGCAGTGCTGCACTGCTCCTGGCATTTCTTGGCAAACCATGGCTCAGGTAGCTCCACCGCCCCACACTCCACAGGGTGTGCTGGCAGCCACGTCGGCTTTTTTGAAAGAGGCGGAGTGCTTGCGTTCATGTTTGGGATCTCTTCTCCTGTGGTGACTGCCTCCTGGTTCAGAGTCCTGTGAGACAGAATCCCGCAGAGCTTCATGGTTATCCCGGTGCTTTGTGTTTGTGCCTGTGCTTGTCGAAAGCTGTGTGCCATGGCCAGGCAGCACACTCTGTGGGTGGGCGAAGCAGGAGAGAGGAAGACACTCTTTGCAACGGTTGTCATTTTCTTCTGTGGGGGCAGATTTTTTCTAGGCATTTTTATGCTTGTATTAGTGAGTCAACAGGAACTCACCAACAGGAGAGAAAGATGGGGAATGACATGCAACAAAGGTCGCTGGACAGACTCAGACAGGGGGAGTTGTGCTTCATGATCAGCACCACGCCCCCAGACCACCACAGCACCCCATGGAGAAGTTATAGCAGCAGGGATGAAGTTTATGGCTAAAGACCAGAGGTAAGATCAGTACAACTGAAGAATTCTTCCCTGGTTTCTGGCATCACTTTAATATTGTCTGACATTGTAATTTGAAATTAAATGGTGTAACACAGCTTCCTCCTTTTTGGACACTCTGGCTTTCTGTTTCCTTAGTGAAGAAGGCACAGAACAGCACAAATTTACTCCTGTGAGTGAATCCACTGAGCACCTCCATGGGAATTAAATGATTTCACTACATGTGCTTTTTCCTGTTGAGAAATCCCCTGAAAAGACAAAAACCAAAGATACATTAGTCCATCTATCAATAGTTTGTTATCTTTAATCTCCACAGGTTTCATTAAAAGAGAAGGACTAATGACTTCCTTTAATAGCTGAGCACTGTAGTTACTCAAACAGGAGGAAATAGTGTATTTGTTGGGGACTATTTTCAGCTGTGTTATTAGGCAAATACACATCTGGTGCTGTAATGAATATCTGGCAGTAGGACAGTGTCTGTGGGACTGAGTCAAAATAAACTACAGTGCCCACATTCATTGTAATAAAGGAGCCCAGTGCAAAGGTGTGAGGAATAAGCTACATCACGCTTTGATATATCCAAAGTAACAGTAACACATGTAAAATATAATACAAACATATAGAACATCACCAGAGTTATCCTTACAAGACACACTGTCAGGATGTTGTGTTTTACTGTTGGTAGGATGGACAGGTTTTGTCCTCCTTTCCTCATATATACACACACACACATTAACACTAACACACATGCAGCTGTGCCAGTAGCAGCACGATGACACCACAGTGCTCACTGAGTCAGAAGCAATGGACAGAGAGTGGTGCTGAGGCAAGAGATGAGCAGAGAATGAGAGGAGATTGAGAGAGGATGCCTTTAGGGAGAGATGGATAAAAGGAAGGGAGGGAGAGAGAGTAAGGAGGAGGAGGAGAGAAGAAAGACATCACTGGGTGGATGACAATGCCACCTCATTGGTTTGTTATTTGTTTACTTTACTCTCTGGACTCTGATGTTTATTTATTATTCTCCTCTTCACCCCCCCACTTCCCCTTCTATCCATCCCCCCTGCCCTACCCTCCATCCCTGCTGTTGTCAGGACGCCCCCCCCCCAACTCCTCTTCCACTCTCCCACTCTCCACACTCCCTCACTGCCATCCTCCATAAAGCTCCTTACATTATGTGGCAAGTGAGCGCACAGTCCCATACAATATCTCCTGAGGCATGATGGGAGAGATTTCTATATAAAGACGGATAAAGCGGGGGCCGGGCTGTGGATCAGCAGAGAGTCAGTGAGGTCACACACACACTCTGTGATGGATCGGGGGAAGGAAAGTGGTGGCTGGGTGTAGAGCTGAACGGAGGTAAAGTTTGGCGGTTGAGGATTTCCACATGCAGTCCCCCACAGTGATGGAGGTGGGAGAGGAGGTGTTGCAGGTCCTTGAGGTCTGTGAGACTGTAGAGGAGATAAAGGAAGTGATTGTCACCACCATAGAAGAAGACACTAATACTAACGCACCTCCAGTAGCCAGCAGTGGACCAGGGACTAAACCAAGCCAGGTAAGACTGACGTGTCCAACTGGCTGACAGTCCTTCTGATAGAGAGAGGACGCCTCAGTGATTGTTACAATGTGGAACCACAATGGTTCTTAATCTACTTTGACGATGTTGGCTTTCATGCTTTGTATTGCTTTATGGAAATCATTTGTGTGACCCACTCAGGCATAAACTCTGTTTACACAGTTATGGCTGTGCAGTATATAGAATATGTGTGTGTATGTTTGCATATTTGTTTTGTGAGGGTTTCATGGGGCTCAATACTGAAGTGCTCTGTGCTTCTTTGTCCTGTAACATTAAATGTAGTTGCAAATGTAGTCTATGATCTTCTGAGCAAATGTACATCTGAAATGTATGACTTACTTTCTTTTTTATCTCTGTAATTCACCACAGTGTAACAGTTTTGTGTGACAATAGCCTTGCACATCTGTAGCAGTAGTACACCCTGTGGAAGAAAGGCTTTTTAAATGTTTTTCATCAGATTTGACTGGTGATTCTACACATGCAGTTTTCAAGTGTCAGTAACCACTGAAGGCAAAGTTATGGCTCCCACCCCATTTATTTAGATGGGAGCCTGGTCTTGTTAGCCCACAATAACTGCCCAAGGGTGCTGCCAACATGGCTGCTGAGTGACAAGACTCACCTAGAATGACTTTGGTTTAGTGCAGCTCCAGAAAACATGAGGGTGGTTTGCCTCCAGGTCGCCACAGGGCCTTTAACATGGTTGTTAGCTGTCATCTTCTGATCTTGGGTGTCAGGTAGAGCTGAACCCTCTCCATACACATGAGTGGTATAATTTGTTACACACATTTTGGTCGTACCACTTCCAGTCTGCCAGTGGAGTAACATTTGCAAGGCAGGTGCAACCTTTGGCCAAACTGACAGCATCCATGAGCTACAGCGTAAGCTGACTGATAAATGTGTTCTATGCTTTGGAGCGTGAGTCTGATTCTTAGGTGTTTAATAAAAACAGGCCCAGGGTCCTGCATCAGTTCTTGCTGTCAGAGTACATAATAGTTAGACCAGATTCTGTGTTCAGCTAAATTAGAAGGTCTGTGTACCCCTCATGGTAAACTGACATTTCTGTGCCTAATCCACTTCAACCATACTACAATTTACCTCTTTATCAAGTGCTGTTCAGGTGTCAATCTCCCATTGTCTCCCAGTCATTTGGCTATCCCACGAATTAGTCAAGCAAACTTTTTTAAGTGCCTCCCTTCCTTGTCCTGACAAGTTCTTGGCAGCCTGGCACGCTGTCCGCAGCTTCAACAAAGGTGGTTTTAAATGGCTGTGAAGAGGTCTTTGGGAATGCACGCTCGCTATATTTTACACACACTTTGCCTCCCAGGAGTGAGTAGAGTGCACTTGTTCTTGCGCTGAGCGAGGGGCTTTGTTTGCAGCCCACTTACGGCTGAACAACAGAAAACAGGCTTTTAGTGGACATTTGATTTACTGTGAGAGACAATAGCTGTTATTTATACTCTGGTGGAGAAAGAAAGCTGAAAATATTCCATTGAAAGCTTTGTTAATGCATGCTGGCTAACATAGCATGCTAGTGTGTGTAGCCCCTGTGCTATATATATACCTGTGTACATGCAAACACACATCTTGCTATGGTATCTGCTAATTTTCTTACTGCTCAGATATTTGTGTTTTTCAGTGGGCAGAAACCAGGCTCAGAGCTCAGGTTATTAGTGAGCTGGCAGACTGAACACTCCGGTTTATTTTTGTGATAAACCAGTTAAAGGCTTTTATAAAGACTTTCTGCTGGTTGCTATGTGCAAAATATGCATTTTTTTTTACTCTAACCACAAAAATGAACTGACATTTCACCCACTACCAGAGCTGAATGCTGTAAGAAATGTTGGTATTTGTTTTTTGGCAAAAACACCTGGAACTGTCATACAACTTATCATCAAAAACACCCTGAAGGCCTTTTGAGTGAGAGCCCATACCATCAGAAAATCCCTGCAATCCCAAAAAGTAATCCTGTAATGTAACATGATGCATCCAAACAAGTGCCTGTGTGCAGTTCAGATGTCGTGCTGGATGTGTTTAAAGCTCAGCAGCTACTGTATCATGTTGCAGCTGTTAGTTTGCAGCCTCGCCAAAAATTTCACCAAAGACATACTTTGATGGCACATTCTGCGTCTTATCAAACGGCTCTCTCTCCACACTTTTGAAACTGCCTCTGCTCAACCGTTTTTAAAGCTGCTCTATCTTTTCTCAGGTGGAATGTGATGAAGAAGGTGATTTCCTCAAGAGTTGGGTGCACATGTTGCTGTTATGGGCGCCTGCCTCAGTTCTAGATTACTGCTCTTTTTAGACACACTTTTCTTTGCTTTCCTGAATTTACATAGGTTTCATGCTCTCTTTAGTTTTGGTTTTGCAGGTGACTGAACAGATATCCAGCTGTGTGCTTTGAAGCAGTACCAAAGTAAAGGCAACATTTCAAGATACAGCAATACTGTTTCCTGTACTTAAGACTTATTAAAGGAGTACTTATAACATTTTGGGAATGTTTTTTCTTCCCAAGATTAGATTAGAGGATTGAAACTACTCTCATATGTGTATGTTAAATGTGAAGCTCTTTCTTTCAGATTTTTGCTCTTAAGTGAAAGTTGAAGACACCAGACCAGTTAATTGTGGTTTTTAAGCCTTTCTTTATGGTCAGAGCAGGACAAACACTTGACAAACAGTGGGACATTTCACAAATCTGATGTAGAAAACTATTAGAATGATAAAAGCTAACCTAACTAATCTAAAACTTGTGCAACTTGTTTCTGTGATATGATTGTCAGTTTGTGATTCATTTCTGTTTAGGCTATCTAAGCATAGAAGCCTATCAGGATATGTTCTGTCAGTCACGTGATCTAAGCTACTGCAGCTGGTTACAGTCAAACGTTTGACTTCTCCATATGCTGCAGCAGCATCCTGTAACAGGAGAGATACTCTCTATTCACAGACTGTAGGATGGGATTTTTTTTAATCTATCACAGCTGGTATAGTAACTTAACACACTGTAAAATGTGTCTATTTTGTTGTTTACTTTTGCAATTCAAGATGTTTGTAGCAGCTTGCTTCCATCTAACTGGAAAGAGTGTGTTTTCTCCTGTATGTTTTCAACACTAGCGGAATAAGTTATTGTCTCCTTTCCAGTGACACAGCTCAGACAGCTATTACAATGCAGCATGATCACTGCTCTCTATTACACTGAATGAAACAGAAACAGCATCACACAGCAGTGGTCTCCTATTCAGTAATGAGTGGAAGCAACCTGGAGGTAAATCCAGCTCTACAACTATGTCACAGCCCACCATCACTCCTGTATCACAAAGTAAAAACACAATGAGGGGAATATAATTAAAGCACAGTACAGCCTGATGATGTATAATACAGCCATCTATGGAGGGACTGCCATATGAACCCAGCTTTACTCGCTCAATTATCACTCATTTTTCTCTACAAAGTTGTGTTGCCTTCAAGTCATTCTTGTAGTATAATGACTGAAGCCTGAATTTTCCTCCTACATACAGTAACTGTTAGAAAAATGTGGCAAAACAAATTGATCCCTAAAGAATATTTTCATCAGACAAACCAAGTATTGTTCATTTTTATCTTCCCTGTAACCACGAGAACACGTCATGTCGAATGTTTCCATTATTCAGCTGTTAAGTTTCTACTGAAAAGCCTCAGCTCCTCCCAGCATGGAGCAATTGCTTGTAAAACCTTGTCTGGGTTGAATAAATCACTGTAGACATAAAGCAAGAGTCGACCTGACAGGTGTTTAGCTGCAGTGCATATTTTCATGACGCATATGTAGTTATGAGTGGAGGATTACACATGTTGGTAATGATCCCTGGCTCTTGAACTGTGACTGCCCTTACCTTCCCTCCCTCTCTGAATCAATCCCTCTCTTCCCTTTAATTGGCTGTCTTGTTATCGAACTTTTATGTTGTGCTCCAGCCTTTCCCTTCCTCCTTTTTGTTCCCTCTCTCCTCACTGTTCCTCTCTGTTTCACCTGTTTTCATGTGATAAATGGGACGGGGCCTCCTGCATGGCTGCTGGTACTGAACCAGATCAGCCTGTGGTGATTGGTTAATCCCGTGAGGAAATGTGGGTCACTAATGTCTATTTTTAGTCATGTCAGCAGAGGGAAAGCCCAGGTACAGTAGTAAGGATCCAACAACAGCACTGTCCCAAATTTCACTAGTACTGAACCGGAGGAGGTGAGACATACAGAGCAGCTTGTTATTTGTGAAAAATGTTTTTCCTTGTCTTATGTGACAGTAAACCCAGTATCTTTGGGTTTTCATAAGATAAAACAGGAACCAGAAACTGCAAAGGTAACAAACCATCTAAAGTTTACTAATTAGAATGTTTTATCTCATTTCTTTAATCTGTACTGATCAGTGTAAAGGAAAATGACAAGCTGTGGTTTTATGAGACGTTACATGTGGAACTATCACTTGTCCTGGCATAGTAACTTTTTGGGGTCTTTGTTTGTTGCCCCGGCAACCTCTTGGGGAAGTTAAGATTCCAGGAGGGGGAACCAGAAATAACATCTTAATTAACTTTTGACAGAGCCAGCTATGCCCTGCTTCCAGTCTTTTATTCTGAAGCCTCATGCTGAGCTAAGCTAATCATCTCCTGGCTCTAGCTTCACAGTTAGTTTTCTCTTAGCTTGATTTCAGTAGAGTATGTGTCCTTTGGAAATACGCTTTAATCCTGTCTGAGGTTGTTTAACAGGTCAACTATAGTCTGTGTGAAAGTTTAAATGATGGTGGGGCAGTTTATGACACCATAGGTGGAAATGGGAAGGTTGTGACTAGAGCTGCAACTAATGATTGATTGATTAGTCATCCAATTATTTGTGTGATAAATTGGTTAAAAATGCTCATCACAAGACATTTTAAAACATCATGTTTTGTCCAATCAACAGCCAAAATCCAAAGATATTCTATTTACTATCATAAAAGACCAAGAAAACCAGAAAAATATTCACATTTGAGAAACTAGAGCCAAAGAATTTAGTCGATTAAAACTAATCATGTCAGCTCTAGTTACCACAGCACTAAATTTTACCCCGATGTGTTGTTTGTAAGTCCTTTTTCTATTCGGAGCTACACAGAGCACACACTGTAAAAACTGTGATAGATCTTTTTGAGAGTCCTTAAGCAGTGTGTGATTCAGGGGTATGAAACCGGGGCAATGAGTGATAAGTGCTACAAGGCATGAGAAGCAGTGATTCATGTCTCCCCTGGGTGTTCTCAAGGTACACTGTGGTCAGAGAGACACTCTTCCCTACAACTAATGCCTATTGATTTCCTCTCTCACACACACATACACACACTCAGCGTGCTTGTCTTCACCAGCGAGACAGTGGTCAGACAGGATTAAGACTTGAGAATCTGTTAACAGTTGAGGAGGAGAGATGTTCTGTGCTCAACACCATGTTGATCACTTGTGCTGTATTTACTTATTCAGACATTAAAATGTAAAATAAATCACATACTTAAACTTTTCAGCTGAATCTAAAAGGTCTTATCACTTTATTTTGACTAATATCTCCTCTGCTGCTGGGTCCTGCTAATGTACGTTAGGTGTCATCCCTGATGGTTTGTAAATCTCCATGTAACTGAGGCTTGTGGTCTGCTTTTTGTGGAGCACTTATCTCTGCTAATACAGAGAGAGAATAATTAGGTTTTGCTTACTTTTGTGCTCTGTAGGGGATAATTACTTGATGTGAGTAAAAAACCTGTTGCATAAGTCTCTGTGGAGAAGCTGGGGGCCTCTTCATTCAGCCTCTCTCATTATTAATGAAGTGGCTTTACCTGTTCTGTTCCAGCAATCGCCACTTCAATTGACTGGACTGAAATATGTATTATTTATCTTTGTCTCTGTGTTGCATCATCAGGCTTTTGTACTGTATTCTGTCAGATGCAAATGATCTCTCCTGTTTCTCAAGTTAGTTCCATCTGTGTAGATCCAGTGTTACTATTGAATGAGAGTAAAGTAAATATAGAGAGTAAATATACATCAGGTTTGTTGCCATTTTAGGAATTACTGGTTAGAGTTGAGGTGAAAATTGAAGTCCCCTTGCTCACTTTTAGTGTAGAGATTTAAACTATAATGATCTTGTGGCTATTGTGCATGTATGTTTTTATTAAACCTTGTAAGCTTCTGGTTGAGTGACTGACATTTGAGGGCTGGCATTACTAGCAGACACACTGTTAACTGTCATGGTGCACTACTGACTGGAGTACATCATAGCCCTGTACAGCCTGTGAATGTTGATATTAGAAATATTTGCCCTACACTGGTTATGTCCTGTAAGCTTTGTACTCACGTACTCCTCACGTCTCTCAGCAACATTCAACATTTTGAAGGACATGTCATGCTGTTACATCTGGATTCTGATTGGAAACTAGCAAGCCAGGCTAAGCTTCCACTTAACCTCCACAAGTCTAACTACAGTTAATGGAAATTATAGCCTAAGAACTTACATTGCTTCTGTTCTCTTCGTTATAGCTTCCACTCAGCTAGTTAGCCTTACTTGCTAACATTCCCACTAGATGTTACTTTTCCTTATTGGTTTATTTCAACACCTGCTGTGTCAGTTAGCTTTGTCTCGCATCATAGGACAGAGCTGGGTTTAGCTAGCATCCCTTTTTCATGGGGTTGCTGTGATGGCAATTATCAAACCTCACAGCAGTGAGTAGTCATGTAACCTCAGCATTACATACATTACCCTGTGGCTCAAATTAGTTGGATGCTGACATATTATACACCTTTATTTTGTCAAAACTTCTGCCCGCTGGTAGAACAGACAGTGTCACACATGTAATGTAATATCTGTATATCTTAAATATCTGTTTATTTTTTATTTTCATACATAAGTAAATGAGATGTAGACATTTTGCTCCTCTACAGATAAACATCAGGTTGTGTCCCCACAGGGACACGGTAACGTATTCACTCTTTGACCTTTTGAACCCAAGTCATGCATTCCACTGCCTGGTTTACTGCTCATGAGATGGGTGAGACGTGATGCTTGGCTCTGTCTAGATCCATGCAGACAGTGAGATGGGTATTTACGACTGTATTTTCATGTCAAAGGTCAGATGAAACTGAGACAGTTTTCAGTGCTGGACCTCATCAATGAGACAGTCTGTGAAAACCTACACCAACAAGTCAGCAGTTAACATGTCGTCTCCTATGAATGATAGAGCTGCTATAGATAGAAATGTTACCTCAAGTTTAAGGCTCATCATTTTGGGTTCATTGTGTTTTTTCTAGTTTTTAATTCAGATTAAATTGCCTGGATTTTATGTATTTATACATTGAAAATTTGTACTCAGTTTAATCTGGATTTAGCAATCTTTGAATCATAATCTGATGGTACTCACACACAGTCCTGATGAAGCAGATTAACTGAGGTTTTGACTAATAAACTTTTAATAGGCTCAGGATGTTTTGTTCAGAACTTTAACTTCAGTTGTTGCTTATGTAGTCATCATAAAAGGAAAACTAGAGGTTTGAAATCAAGTTTCCAGGGGCACAAATACACTCTCATTTTTAAATAAGTCAGAGGAACTTCCTGAGAGATCCTGACACTGTATTTTTAGCAAACGTTGGAGTAAATAGTGCATTTGTCTGCACTATTTCCAGCTGTGGATGAAAACACCAGGATACAGTACAACAGTAATGCTAATGTGTTTTTGATACATTTTAGAAAATGGCATAGTTTATACTTGTTAGTCAAACAAATTCACTATTGGTTTTTGCCTTTTCATTATATTTGGACTTATCCCGTAATAATGCATAAAAGATACTGGAGAAAGTAATTTCCAATTTCCTGTTCATTCTCTTATTCCATTTGTTTCCAGTACATGTGCTTGAAGTGTTGATATTCTGTGTAGTTGTGAAAATTCTATTATTAGTATACGAATCTACACAGTAGCCTGTTTCCAGCTTCAAAGACAACCTAAGCGTACTGCCTGGGTCCTCCCATTGTTCTGCTTCATCTCTGCTGTTTTAACCCTGAGGCCAGTGGGATATTCTCTGTCCCAATGCACCATCCTCCTCCTCGTCCTCCTCCCAACCCCCTCAGTTTAAAGTGATCATAATGCATCTCCACAACCCATCCATGATCCCCTCTCTGCTGGTGTGGGGCTGATACTCATTTACGTTGAGAATTACATTTTGAGAAAAGTGCCTTTGGTTGCTGTTATTGAATCTTGTTGTAGCTGATGGCAGTTCATTATCTGTCCCTCTCTTTCTGGCGGGGGCAGCACTCACAGGGTCACGTTAGCAGCTTGTTATGACTACCATGTAAAGAGTCCTTATCTTTGTTGTTCTAACGGCTCTGCTCCGCCACCACTGACCTTCATTATCTGCGGATGCAGTCAGGCCCAGACGTCAGCGTATAGCCCAGTTGGCAGCTCACTCTGTTTACTTTTTCCACTTCCCATCTTCTATGCCTTTCTTTCTCACATGCTTGGAAATAACCTCTCTTACCTTCATTGAGCCGATTTTTCTGTGAAAAGCAAAAAAAGGTGACACCCAGAAATATGTTCCAGTAAAGAGAATCCACTCATGTAACAGTTGTGTATTGTGTTAATTGTTGATGTAGATAGGCCTCCTCTCCTTGACTATAATACTATCTATCATACAGATATGAATGAGCATAGTTAGTTTACATCTAGAAGGAAAAAGAAACACACACACATATACATGTTAAAATGTATAGAAGAGACATGTATATACATATATATCTTCATATACACAGGCTTACACATCTGTGACAGATTTTAGGTGGAACCTTTCAGTATAAATCAGACCTGTTCAGCTGTAGCATAGTGAAGGACGTCTTTAATCCATTAATTCGTAGAGGCGGGGGGCAGAGGTGACATCTGGCTAAAAAATGGAAAATACAACAAAATTGGAACAAAAGACTGAATTACTTCTGTAGAAGGGAGGATTCCAGACGATATCATGGCTGTGGTAAATGTGCATTGTGTGTTTGCTGAGAATATTTCACACCTGAAACTGTGAATTTTTCCTCAACCATTATTATCCATTAGAATGTGATCCACACTCTTAACATTTATCATGTCTATGTAAATGCTGTTTCTCTCAGATCTACTATTTTTATATTTGTTAGTCAGTAAATCAGAAAACTCGAGTACTATTACATCTGACTCAGGTGTGAGTCAGGATGAGTACAACCCAGGTGACTTGAGTTGTGTAGTGTGTGTTGTCGTGCTGCAGAGCAGCAGCCTGATCAATGGTGGCATTCAATCACTAGTCACAAAGGCTTATCAAGTGTATCCAACCTCCTCAGGGATCCCTCCTCTCTCCTCTGTCAGAAATAAGAGCACTGAAAGACCCAGAATGATTTCCAGGTCCACTGAGGATCAAGAGGCAAAGGACGTAGCTGTTATCTTAAATCATTTTTTGGTTTCCTCCCTCTCACAATTGCAGGATGACAACTGGGGCGAAACCACCACTGCCGTCACCGGCACATCAGAGCACAGCCTCTCTCAGGAGGACATTGTTCGCATCACCAAGGACCTGGAGGACAGCGTGGGGCTCGACTGCCGCCGTTACTTCACCCTGACCTTGGCCGTGATCCTGGGGCTGCTGGTTTTCCTGACGCCGCTTGCCTTCCTGGTGCTCCCCCACATCCTCTGGCCGGAGAGGCTGCAGAGCTGCGGCACGGCCTGCGAGGGCCTCTTCATCTCCGTGGCCTTCAAGCTGCTCATACTGCTGCTGGCCGTATGGGCGCTCTTCTTCAGGCCGCCGCGGGCCGGCCTCCCACGAGTCTTCGTCTTCAGGGCTCTGCTTGCCGTGCTGGTGCTGCTGTTTGTGGTCTCTTATTGGCTGTTCTACGGGGTCAGAATACTTGACTCACAGGTGAGCTAAGAGAAGGTTAAGAGAAGATAATACAGCCATGAAATATCATAGCTAACCTTGCTTGTACATGCACGCTTTACATAAAAATATTCATGGAAATTCAAGTGAGTCTGCAGACATACACGCACATACACAACCAAATATTTCCAATATTAGTGGCAGAGGTTTTACACATTAATTTTTAATGCCTTTAGGAGCTCAACAAATTCACACACAACCAAAACAGATATTTGGCTTTTCCAGAGCATGTGTGTGTGTGTGTTTACTGCGTAAGTCATAATTTAAAATCCCTGTTGAGAATGCTTGTAGGAAAACACACACACACAAACAGTCGGGGTCTAGAAAGCTTGCAACCCTTTGAAATTTATCTAAATATTCATATGCTCTACATCTTGTCTTACAAGTATACGTCCTCCTTTTTTACCCCCGCAGGAGTATTTTATGCTTGGTTTTTTAATTTTATTATTTTTTATTATTTACTGTATTTGCATGTGGTAGAAAGAATGTTACTCCATCTGCTGTTTAAATTTGACTGTTTATGCTCACTGCTGTTTCACTGTCCTGCAGGATGAGAACTACCAGGGGATCGTGCAGTACGCTGTGTCGCTGGTGGATGCTCTGCTCTTCATCCACTACCTGGCCATCGTCCTGCTGGAGCTCCGGCAGCTCCAGCCGTGTTTCTCTGTGTGTGTCATGCGCTCCACAGACGGAGAGACAAGGCACTACAACCTGGGACAGCTCAGGTGAGAAATGAAGTGACTAGTTTAAATTTCTGTATATGTTTTTTTTGATAATTTATACTCAGAAGTCATGAGATCAGACAACTAAGAACAGATTACAATTACAAAATTATTATGAATTACATGAAAAACAGTAGAAACACACATTCATGTGACAAAGTAATTTACTAGGAAGGTGCATGCATGTTGTTTGGCCAACACATTGTCCTTCCAGATTCAGGCATCAGTCAAGCAAGGTTTATGGTTTTTTAAATGAATGACAGAGTCACATGTTTACTGTGTGATCTCAACTTGAGTGTTGTTGGTCTCTCTTTTGGACAATGTAAATCTCTTAAAGAATATGATTAGCAGTATTAGACATGTACATACACAAATCATCCTTTTTGTAGTTACGTCTGTGGTTCTCAGCTCATTCTTAGTACTACTATTAGTACTAAGTCTTCAAAAGTGAGTCATAAATATATAGTTTCATTTCATTAAATAATTTCCTAAGACAGCTGATCACTGCAGTTTTTAGCCAACATTACTCAAATGGGAGGAAATGGTGTATTTGTTGGGGACTACTTTCAGCGGTGGATTAATACACATTTTTGTGCTCAAGTGAGTATTTCCAGCAGCAGGATGTTGTGTATGTGGGATTGTATCAAAATAAACTACTGTGTGTGTGTGTGTGTGTGTGTGTGTGTGTGTGTGTGTGTGTGTGTGTGTGTGTGTGTGTGTTTGGTAATGATGGAACATGTGTGATTCACTGATGTTTCTAATAGTTTTTGAACAACAATGGTGCTCTATAGCACAGAGGAATAATATATATTGGGCTTTGAATACACACACAATACTCGTTAGATGTTTCTCGTCTTTTCATGGGGTTTGTTTACAAGACAAATATAGAAAAGTGCCAAACTTATCCTTTAATGTATGATGGCAGTCTAACTTTCTGTCAGCAGAGTGTTAGCTTTGTTGTTCAGGCTTGTTACAGAGAAATTACTGAGAAGATTTTTGGCTTCTAACTAAAACTAACACCAGAAAATTATGTGGGCAAATAGTGTGAAACCAAAACATACATATTTGGCTTATGAGTGTAAAATAGTCAACCACTTTATAAGACTCAAAGACATTAATGGATGCTGTTAACATTAAGAGCAAGTTAGCAGAAAACCCAGATGACCTCTATGCATGTAGAGATTGCTAAAAGAGGAGGTAGAGATAGAGGGAGCTAGGTTGATATGAGCAACCAGGGGATAGAAAGTGAGAACGTGGGGGGATGAAAGGGAGGGAAAACAGAGGATGTGTGGGCAAGATGAAGGCAGGGGGAAAGATAGAAACTGGGACACCTCAAGTGAGAGACATGGGAAAGGAAGAGCGAAGTAACTGGTTACCTACTCAGAGATGAGAGGAAGGAATTCTTAAAGAAAAGATTCACAAAAGTCAAGAAAGGGAGGGAGGTGCCTGAAGGAGAAGAGTGGTGATCAAGTAGAAAAGGAGAATAAATGTTAAACCAGCGCTGGAAGAAAATGCAGAGACAAAAAGGCACACAGACAAAGTGGGTGATAGGGAGAGGAAATCGTGCCAGAAGAAAAAAGGAGAGGGTGGGGATGACTTCAGAGAGGAAACTCCTCAGAAAAGAGCTGCAGACGGAGGGCGGAGTAGAGAGGAAAGACCCAGGAGACTGAAGCAGGGAGAACGCTACAGGAGGGAGTGAAAGAGAGAATGGAGAACGAAGGATTAATACTTAATGGGAGGGTAGTGTTGAATCCTAAAATGTATGTGGGAATGAAAGAAAGGGAATGTGTGTGTGTGTGTGTGTGTGCGTGCAGGAAAGAACAGCTCAGACTAGACCGACCAGGTTTTTATGACCTTACAGTCTCTGAGGGAAAACAGGAAGATCCCATTTTTAGCCAAACAGAGCAGCCCCCCTGTTGCTCCCTGGTATCAATACGCAGCTCCCTGAGTCCCACATGTACTCTTGCTCACGGGTAACTAATAAAACCTGATGGATTTATAGATGGACCTCTTTTATGGCAGGGTAGATGAAATATTATCCTGTATCTGTTCTTACATTCAAAGGTACATCTGTTGGTAGGGGCTCTTGGGTGAGTTTTGCAGGTGAGCTTTTCATGCTGTATGTGCCCTGCATCCACAGTGGTTCAGAATATTTCAGGATGACAGACAATTCTTTGCACTTAATACTTCATTGATCAGAAAGTCACAGTAGATTAAATTAGATTAACTTTTATTGTTATTTTGACAGTACATACCAGACTAACAAAGGTGTATATAGAGATATGAATGTACAGTATGGCTTCAGGATATAATTTAAACAGCAGGAAGTATTTAGAGCTGCCACCTAAATCTTGACATTGGTTAGGAAGAAGAAGAAGGTTTCTTTTATTTACACATACAAGAAACAAGAAACAAGTGTCCAGTTTGCATTTCTACCACATGCTCAGTCGGAGTGCTCTTAGTCCATACAGTCTGCACAGGCATATTCTGGGCAGGGCAGAGGGCGTGTGGACCTTCATGGACATGACCAGATGATAAAATTTACATCAAGTGGATCCTCGCAGATGCAGCAACTATAAATTAGCCTTTAGTTTTCTTGGTATCAGCTGCTTCCTAAATGTCTTGTCAACTGGGGGGCTATCAACCATCCCATTAGCACAGCCATTATAACATGATTCATCTGACGTTCACTCTTTTAGTCCATCCACCACCCCATCCTCCTCCTTATATACTGTATTTTTGGTATTACTGATATAACTAAGATTTGGTGTACGTATTTATTAAGGGGGTTAGGGTTAGGTTAGGTTGATTAGTTCTTCCAGCAAAATCTGTATTGCTGCTCAGATACTTCAAGAGCTTCCGCAAAGGGCAGAGCCTATTCTGGCAAATCTAACTATATAATCATTCGCTATAAACAGTCAATTCCTTGAAGTGAGTGTCTCTGGCTGAAATTATGTAGCACAGGAAACAGACATGATGCATTCCTGACTAACAGCTGAAGGTATTTGAAGTGACACAAAGCCACTATAGTCTGACTAATTTTGGATTTTTCGGCCAATACTGATATCTGTCTTTGGGACTCTAAAAGATCAGATAACATTTTTTTTCTTCTCAATTTTCTCAACCTACAAGGAAATTTTGAATGCCTCAGTTTATTTGAAAAATTCAGAATCACAATATATGGTTGCCATTGGACAGTGATGAAAGGCAGCTTCACCAGATTTTATATTCACCTCTGGCGCGTTAAGAGAACTAGTGTAAGGTGATGTGAGAGGTCATGGAGCCCTGCATTGTTTGCTTTGGAACACTGTCTGCATTGATATGTGATTTGTAGCTAATGGACTAAAATGTGTAAAAAAAAAAAAAACATAAAGTACATTCTCTGAAATCTGAACTTGCATTAGGCTGAAAGGTGTATTGATTTTCATATTGATTTTGCTTTCATAGAAACAGATCAGACAAGTGAATGTGTGTGTCTAATGGTCTGGTTGGTGTGTTAGCTGGCTGCCTTGGGGGTGTTGTCCTTTGTAAGCTGTGCCATTCATCCCTGCTTGGCCAGCAGCAGGCCTGGCCTCGCTCTGTTGTTCGTCTGTGACTGTAAACACACAGCTAATTACTGCTCTCCTGCAGACTGCAGCCGAGCATCTGGTCAGCCTGACACACCCGCTCGGACACGCACATTCAAACATACATGTGTGGGTAATTGCACCATATACATGCAAATGTCACACGCATGTGTAGCCACAAACATGAACATGAATGAATGTATCAAACAGAGAAACCCAGACATGAGTGGGTGTTGTGTTTTCTCTGCCAATCTCTCATGTATCTCCTCTAGTAACAGGCTGCGGCTCACATTCCTGTTTTTCTGGCATCCATCCTTAGCCTTATCATAATGGGGACCCTGCTCGGGCCCTGGGGTCCTGAAAGCTTGTCTCTGTCTGCCTGGTCTTTGATGCCAATCTGAGAGCCAGAGGAATCCTTTTTTGTCCCCTTGTCAAACCAGACAAGTTGAAGATGAACGCATTCCTTACAGCCTGGGAGAGTTGTTGTAGCAGGGTGGGGGTTAAACACATTCACTGCTGGGAACATCCCAGTTTACATTCCCTGACTGATCAGTCCTGAGCAGCAGCATTAGAGCAGGCACTGGTCTGCAGTTTGACTCTGTTTCTATAACTGAATTTACATAGCCAACACTTTTTGAGATGCTGTGGCGTTGGCCAGTCAAACCGTTGGTTTGAATGGTTTTTGTGTGCCCTCAGCTTAATAATTGATCGAAGTTGGGAAGCAACAGGAACTCTTACTCCAGTACTTACGCAAGAGGCCACTAAACAATGGTCCTGTCTGTAGTGGCTCTGAATGCTTAACATAAGAGAGGGCTGTCTGGGTTTCTTGAGTTAACCAAGGGAGTTGCTGTCACACTTCCTGCTGCCTCTTTAGCAGAACGCACACAGCCCCCTGCTAAGTATGATGATGTGTTTGTTGTCCTATAGTCTTGCTGTGTGACACACTGTTTCTGAAATCATCTGAGTTAGTTTACTTCTGGCAGATTTTAAAGATCTGGGAGTCATCTGTATAATTACTTTATTTGAGATATAACAGCACCCAGTATATCACTAACATCTGTTTCTAGAATACAGAAGCTTTTATTTCATTGTCATAAGACACACTGTTTCTAAGCTTATAGATGCTCAGCTTCTAACACTGATTGGAAATTTCATTACAATTTCTCTCTGACAGCTCTGTAATACATCTCCACTGAACACAAGGCTTCCTCTTTGTATTTGTTTCCAAGACAATCAAACAAATACTGAGATCTATAAATACTTCACAGCACTGGATGACAATTTGCACACTGAAAAGAAAAGAAAAGAAAATAGGCACACACTGTTCCTTTCCATCCTTTATTTGAAGTGGACATGACTGACACCATTTTGACCTCAAATGGTATTTAGAAACCATTTTCCTTCTCAGTTTTTCATGTTCTTCAGATGCAGTAAAATTCTATATATCAGCCTAAACAAAAAGCCCCCATCCTCCTTTCACAACTTGTGTATTTTTAGTAAACCAATCTAAACATCTGTCTGTGTAACTTTGTTAGGCTCTTGTGATGTTACTATCAGCTCCCGTTCACGTGACTGTCACCAGATGGCAAGGCTGTAAGAATGAATGACGTTTTTAATGCTGTCTGGATCCCTGGATGGTTTGTATCTGTCTGTGGTGATGTAAATGACCCATTACTTAATGTGTGTAATGTGTGGTTTGTTCTGAGGCAGGAATGGAAGTTACAAGAGGTCAGAAAGTGCTCTCATCAGTGGGTCGGAGGTTATACTATGATCTCTCTTTGGGATAATATGAAGCGCATGCTGCAGGTTAGCATGTGCTGTTGTTCGTGCATATTGAGTTAGCTCTCCACAAGGCCTAAAGAATGTCAGGACACAGTGAGGCTACACATATTTATGGACACATCCACACAAACAAACACAGAGTGAAAAGGGTCCAGGGTTGCTGTTGGTTAGTTAACAGCTGTCAGCATCTGTTGCTCTCCTGAGCCAACTGCAGGTCATAGAAATTGAGCTTGTGTCACAACAGTGTCCTAACAGCTACTAAATCCCTGTATGTGCTGCTTACCATGAATTACTGCTACAAAACTGCTATGCTAGTTTATTGAGTTTATTGAGTGTGCTAGCAAACACTGTCTGCTTTATACATTTGGCACACATAGTTGTGTTTCTGTCCACCTGATGAAATTTTTTGTGAATCCAATATTATCTCCCACACTCTCTCATTATCTCTGTTTCAGTCTCCACTGAGATAAATATCTGGCTCTTTAGCTAGTTGCTAACGCTGTCTGTCTGTTGTTTGGTACTAGGCAGGTAGTACACAGTGCTCTGTGCATCTGGAAACAAGGTTTATGAGAGCGGTGAGAATTCATAAAAACATTTAAGTTACAGGCTATAAAATCAAAGCAATAATACTTAAATAATAATGATAATAATAATAATAATAATTATTATTATTATTATTATTATAGAGCATGTAGTGATTTCACTACATGTGACTCATTTCACATTGTACATAGATATTCAATTCATTTTTGATATGAAGAATATTGATCAGAGTAGCTTTAATATTTCACTGTGGCCACAAGTGGCAGTGACAGTTACAGGATAATGTTTAAACATCATGTTAACGTTGCACCGCACTCATGAGGTCAGTGAACTGACTCAGAAATACACAACAACATCTATTTACAGTATGCTAACATTAGCTTATATTAGCCACCATAACCTATTATCATAGCAGACTAAATACGGCTGTAGCAGCAAAACTGAATGTTTTGAAGTGAAGAAGGGTGTGTTACGTTCTTATGAATTTAAGCAGAATGTCGTCTTGCTTTAACCTCTAATGTAGCTCACTTCCAGAGCACAGAGGCTGTATATTATAAAAGAACCAATGCTTTACATATGAAAACACCCTGCTTATGTACAATTGGTTTAATAGTGTTGTGTTACAAAGGACAAGATCTGGCATGCTCTGTGATCCACAGTGTAAAGGATCAGGATCTGGGCTGTAGCTGTTTTTAGGAGCACACATCAGTTTCTGACTGCTTCTGTTCAGTCCCTACCTTCATGCTTCACACTTGTCCTCTCACCTTTCTCCTGTGTCCTCAAACATCATTTACTCTGTTGTGGTTATCAGTCTAAATATGGTAACTATGGCAACTATCACACTGCTGCTGTCCCATGTCTGATCTTTCTTCTCCCATGTGACACAGAGGAGTCTTTTTTTGTTCTAGACTTGGATCTTGTGGCCTTATCTTTATAAATCCTACACACTTGACCAATGATATAGAAGTACATACGTGAACAGTAGTCAGTCCAAGTCTGTCTTCATTTTGTCTCTATGAATCTTTCCTTCTTCTCTTATCTAGTTTTTTTTGTCACGAGTCTTTTTAGATAAACACAGAGCCATCACCAGTCTTTTTCCATTCTCAGTAGATTTCTTTATGTTTCATTGGAATTTTACAAATACGTGATCTTCTAGCTGTGTGAAAAGGGTCCTGATGTGTTGTTCAGTCTGTGTTTTGTATCACTTGTGTTGGGAATTTCCCACTAAGGCATTAATTTAAGTATTACTGTCAGATCTTTTACTTCTCTGGTCCTGCCTTCTTATTTCTCATCCTCCTTTAGCATCACCATCTGTCCATCCCCCACTGCTTTTCCATGGTTATAGTTCTCTTTATTCTTAGGTTTGTATGTGGGGTTTGTTTCATTATAACAAGGTTTTGTTGTTTATTCTCTAAACGTGTGTTTACATCTCCATCTCCTTGCTATTCAGTACATGGTACTCACTATCCTCAAGAAAAATGTGATTTTTCAGTCGTATCAAGTGTTGAAAGAAAACGGAAAAGGCTTTCTGGCTTCTTTACTCTTTTGTATTCAGCAGGAGGAGTTGTAGAATTACTGCAGGGCTTTCCTAGTATTTGTGTTACAAGTGAAAAACTTCCTGTGGCTACTGTTTCTCATGCTCCTCTCTCCCATCATCAAGCCACCTGGATTGTAACTAAAAAATGTCTCTTGGCTAAAACTTAACTTTAACCCTGCCCTCTCCTCCTCTCCAGTATTCAGCGGGCAGCTCTGGCTATCTTAGAGCACTACTACTGCGACTTCTCAGTCCATAACCCAGCGTTGCTCTCCGCCTCCAAGTCCCGTGCTGCCAAGCACCTGGCCGGCCTCAAGGTGTACAATGTGGATGGTGAGTTCCCAGCAGCCCCGGCTGAGGGTGAGTGGGATGGTCTTTGAACTTATTGTGTGTTGTGTCTTGGTCTGTGCGTTGGTTTTTCTGTGTGTTGCTTGGATTCTACCATCATTTATACTCTATCCATTGTAACACAGAAGAGATTATCCACCTTGAAAATGTGTGGTGTTAATTGAGTTGGATGATTGACTGTTTCCCAGATCATATGATAGTTTATAGTTTTACCATTAATTTCCTCTATTGATCTTTCCAAGCAGCCATTCATTCACATCTATTTCAGTATGATAGGAAAATTACATTGAAACTCAATTCATTAATATTTTAGACCTATTCAAATAACATCTTTTGTTAAACCAACAGTTCAAAACCCAAAGTTATTAGAGTTTTATCACAGAAAGCAAAGAAAACCTGCAAATCTTCAAATTTGGGAAGGTGGAAGTTAGTCCTTGGGACTGATCACCTGTCTAAAGCACAGCTCAAGTCTCTGCAAGTCCATTTCATTTCTTTACTGTCCTGGAATGTGCTGAAACAAATGGCTGCCTGGAAGGAAGAAAATCGATCTGCAAACATAGCATAATTGGAAAATTGTCGACAGTAATTTAAAGCACAGATGATTTGTAGTTAATGTGCTACAACATGCAAAAATACAAGCACGGTCATTTGATATCTGCCCCAGCACACCCTCTGGTACCTTTGGAGCAGGTGGGATTTGAGCAACTGACTTTCTCCTCTCCTTATGTGTCTCTTTACCCTGACGCTAACCCTATAAGATGCCTTTAAAGCTAAACTGAAAGCCTACCTTTTGGACAGTAAGTAAATACAGCTTCCAGCTAAAGCACCCATCACTGACTGCTGTTGTGTTCACTTTATGAAATGAACTCTCCTTAAATCTTTATCCTTTGTCAGATGTCCTTGAAGCTAAATGAAAGCCTCCTTTTTGCATAGAAATAATGTCATTGAGTGAAACACACACACTGACTGCTTCACACACTCACTAACACACCATAGATCCCCTCACTCCTCACCACTCCTCTTCATCCTTTGCATGCCACAGGTTGATGAAAAAGTTCAAAGTCGTCCTCACGACAGCTGGCAGAATGTAACACAAACCCTCTATTAAATTATAGCTCTCCCTTAAGTGTGCTCAAGCTTCACTTAAGTGCACTAACTTGACTCCACTCTTCCTTTTTCTGCTGCCATTTGTCTCCCTCCTTTCTCCTGCCTCCTCTCAAATGTTAGTGGGAAACAGAGCTGGAGATGGCTGATAAATCAATAGCTATTACGCCGCCGGTCTTGTCATTTCTCTCCCGTGTCTCATCCTCCTTCATTTTCATCCTGCAGCAGCTGGTCAGGGACCCCTCCATCTCTCTTACTCTCTCATCTCGAGCTTTTACTTCTCTCTCCTTCTTTCTTCCTCCATGTTGTAACAAATAAGTCGAACTCAGGGACAGACAATAATCTTTCCTTGATTAAAGAGTGGCGAAGCCCTGAGCCCAAAGCAGCCGTAGCACTCAATTACACTACACATCCAAATGGGCTCAGGTGATTTTATGATGTCTGACAAGCTGTTTGATTTCCATATTGTTTTCTCTGCTGTAGACACTGGGAATTAAAAATGATTCCCAGTGGTTCAAGGTGTTTCTTGCCAAGCAGTTCTCCAAGATATGGAAGTACATACAGTACACGATCTACTTCCTGTCATAGTTCATTAATGTTAAAAGAACAGTTATTTAGCTTAGTCTAATAATTCTGGAAGGATAACTTTTAGTTATTTCATTTTCATTTTTTGTTTTAAAGAATATTCTTATATTTAATTATGACACAGTAAATGTATACATAAAAAGGAAATATTTAGTGTGTAGTGTGTA
This sequence comes from Lates calcarifer, assembly GCF_001640805.2. NCBI lineage: Eukaryota > Metazoa > Chordata > Actinopteri > Centropomidae > Lates > Lates calcarifer. The sequence continues at coordinate 10,948,943 of NC_066854.1, forward strand.
GTTTTGTATTATGAGGAGCTGTTCCAAAAGCTTCAGCTTGTTTCTTGAAGTGATTCAATTTTTGGCTACTCAGCCCACTTCTGATTGTATTTCATTTTGTTTCTTTGTTTAATTATTCTTTAAATCTTTTATTGTCTTATTTCAAAGTCTTCCGTACAAACAATGTATAAGAGAAGCATATATACTAAACTCTACCTTAACCTACCTTTTACATTCAACACATGGCTTCTGCCAGAACATTTATTACCCATAAATCCCATCTAACTACAGTAACACCAAGAGCAGGGAGTGCTGAAACCCCCTCTGCTCTGTCCATGAATTATTCTGTTCATCCACGATCTCTGCCCCTCATTAATAATTCACCAGCTCTGCCTTCTTTTAACCTGCATTAACATCAGACAGAGTTCATGAGCAGCCTCCTGTGCTCATTCCAAAAATGTAAACTTTTGAAGTTGCTTGAGACGCTTATTTAATTGGACGCCCTGCTCCTCCTGAAGGCACCGAATGGCAGAGTAATAGGAATGTTTGAATATCAGTAGCTGTATGTGGGTGAGAGGCATGTTTTTAGGTTTTTGAATTATCACAGGTGCTCTGAACAATTAAAAATTATGACTTTATGTGGCTTTTCTTGTCAGCTCCCGGGGTTTTAATGTTGCTGGTGATGAAAGGAAATGGACCGAGGTTTATTTGCATTAATAATCTACCTCTCCACTCTAACAGCAGCTTGTTCATGTTGCACTTTATGTCATCACCAAAGATTTCTTCATTCTTTTACCTTTTCTGAGGCTGTAACTGACTCTACACCTGCCTTATCTGGTTGTCGTGACAGGTCCAGGGAACAACGCAGCAGCAGGACTCGCCCACTCTCAGTCCAGAGCCATGATCGCAGCCGCTGCCCGCCGCAGAGACTCCAGCCACAACGAACTGTACTACGAGGAGGCCGAGCACGAGAGGCGTGTCCGCAAGCGCAGAGCACGGTGAGTAAAACAATCTGGTGATGCCAAGGTGATTCCAATGCATAGAAGGAAAAAAAAGCTGTCTTTAATGTGCATGGCTGTTTCGATTTGTTTGCCATGTTCCCTCCCAGACTGGTGGTGGCAGTAGAGGAGGCATTCACACATATCAAGCGCATGCAAGAGGAGGAGCAGAAGAAGGCTCCAGGGGACGTCATGGACCCTCGAGAAGCAGCGCAGGCCATCTTCCCCTCCATGGCGCGGGCCCTGCAGAAGTACCTGAGGACCACCAAACAGCAGCACTGCCACAGCATGGAGAGCATCCAGCAGCACCTGGCCTTCTGCATCACCAACAACATGACGCCCAAGGTCAGGCCTCTGACTGTAACACATGACGGTCACATAGAGACTTGTTCTTGTTCTAAGATGTGACAGGTATTGTGTTTCTGTGCATCCCTCCCACCCAGGCCTTCCTGGAGAGCTACCTGACCCCAGGTCCGACCCTGCAGTACAGCCGGGACCACTGGCTGGCCCGCCAGTGGACGCTGATCAGCGAGGCGTCGGTCACCAGCGGCCTGAAAGACGGCACCGTCTTCCTGCTCAAGTGCGTGGACTTCAGCCTGGTGGTGACATCCAAGAAGATCCCCTACATCCAGATGTCCGAAGAATACATCGACCCCAAGTCACACAAGTTTGTCCTGCGGCTACAGTCTGAAACCTCTGTGTAGGACTCAGAAAAATGTTTTGTTTTGTTTATTCCTCACCCTGTTTTGTTGCTCTCAAATGTTTTCATTTTGGGTTTGCAGTTTTTATTTTTACTTTTTTGGATTTTTTATATATTATATATGAATCTATATATCACACATGTTTGAATATATTGATCTTTTTATGTTTGATTTGGATGAAAAGAAGAATCGTCGCAGGATTATTCTTACAGGAGTTTGGATGCCTCGGACGTGGACTTGTGTGCACATAAGAGTATGCGTGAGTGTATGTAAGCGTATATGTGTGCGCATGCGTGTCAGTTTGTGTCACAATCTCTCGTTCCTCTCGTGTTTGAGATGCTGGAGTCAAACAAGATGGGAACATTTGAGGTTTCTGTCGTCCCCACAGAGACTTTGTTTGTCTCGGTCACTCCTTTATTTCCATGGAACAGACAGACAAACCACTAAGGACTGCGATGGTGTGACCAAGATATTGATATTAATATCTCGGCTGTGCTGCCATCTTGTCTGCAGCATTTGAAAGTATTCAGATACTTTCAGTAGATTAAGAATTAAATACATTTCCTTCACTTAAAAACCAAATTAAACAGACAAAAAATGAAACCAAACTTCAATCAGATTTTGCATTTAATGCACATTCATGTATGTTTCTAAATTAAAGAAAATGCCTAAAATGGTTGGAATATATGATCTCATCCTGCTCAGACGGGATGTCAGACTCTTTTCCTTTCCTCGTCACTACTTCAGGACGTCTGCAGCACTCTGGACAGCGCTTTTGACATTTGCGATGTCAAACTCCCAACGTGTCCGGCCTGAGGCGCACAGTAGCACCCCCAAGTGCTAATTTCAGCAGCCAAAGTGAAGGGACGCTTTGGGTTGTCTTGATGCACGATTCTTCTCCAGGTGCAATGGAGCAAAATCAGAAAATGTTTCCACGCCAGCTGGGAACAACACTCGCATGCTATGTTAAACACCGGGGTGAGCCCAGAATGAACCAGACCATGAGAGACACACAGAGATGGATACATGCCCAAAAACATTTGCCCTGCCTCATCGGTTCAGTAACCTTCTCAGGGCTTTCATGTCTGCCGTATCTGCCTGACGTGATGAAGAGAGAAGGCGGCGAGGAGGAGAGACAGAGCCACGATGTCGAAAATAAGAAGTACTACTGATTATTCCAGAATCCAGACCAGAACCCCCCTCTGTAGGTTACAGAAAAATCTAAATACTGTAAAATCTCAGGTGAAAGCTGGTGTTCAAATAAGGAATATTTACAGTAATTTTAGTATAGTGCACATTTCCACAGCACAAATTCCCAATAAAAGATGGATGTTAAACCAACACTTCCTGTTTTTCACATTAAAAGCCTGCCTATGAAAGGCATACTTGCCTTTATTTGACAGTCAACAGTGTAGAGAAACAGGAAACACTGTGTTAAAGAAAGAGAGAGGTATGACATACAACAAAGATCCTTGGTCAGTAATCAAAACCATTAGGCTCCTAGGGTGCCCCAGGCTGCCTTTTAATGTGAAAATTCTGGTCCTAGTGTTAAGTTTCTTAACATTGTTTGGGGAAAAAAGGCAAGTGGAAATGGATATTATACTGAGTTTATCAAGACATCAGGACAAATGAGAACTAAAGACCTGTTTTTCTCTCACGCTGAGCTCACCAGAGGCCACTATTTGAGCATTTGCAGTATTTAAAGCATATTTCAGGGCTCACAGGGTGTGCTTGTATCACTAGAATATACAATAGATCAAGAGTGTGTACCAACAGTCAGAGCTGCAGCAGGGCGGAACCTCCTTCCCAACTGGACCGTCTGGTTTTTTCCTTTACTGCCTTGTCTCAGCTCTGTTGTCTGACAAACACGCTCACAGGGAATCCCTCGAGGTCAGACCACTTCACTGGAAGACTCAGAGGGAATTTTTCTTTTTATTGCTTTCACCTGATGAATCGGCCGATTTTGTAAAAGCTAGAAAAATACAGTAAAATTAAGCTAACAGCACTAAAATGACACTTTAAGATCTTGTCAAATTTGACTGCTCTGTCCAGTAAATTCACCAAAGTGGTCAAAGAGAATCACACTGATAGTATGAATGACTCACTCAAGAAACAAACATGTCATACTAATAATATCCTCTGTGGCTATGAGCAGGGTTGTCCCCTACTGCCCCCTGGCTGGTAAACTTAATACTGTCACTTTGTCTGCCTGAGGGCAGCAGCAACATGTTTCCATATAAAACATAAAGAAACTGTTCAGCTTTGCTAAAACATTCTTTCACTGTAAACTTGTAACTGATCCATCTGGAAAGAACTAAAAACACACTTCTTGCTGTTTCTGTGCGGTGCACTAACAGCAAGTATCTTTTTTTTAAGCACCTGCCACTGGTCGTATTTTATACCTACTGACAGATGAACTTTGTATGATCCCAATGTGACTGTGCCTCCTGTTTTTACACTGTATCTATTTATGTAAACAAGCATGTGTGTATGTATGTGCGTGTGTGTGTGTATGTGTGTTTGCCATTCCAGTTCACATGACCAGCCCTTTCCCCTCTCCTCCTCATCACCGCCATCTGTCACGCTGTTGCCAGGTTACAGTCCTATGTCATGGTTTGGTTTTTGTTGGACGGCTTTATGATGATCACGTGACATTGCAATGTAAGACATGTTTCAGTTTCACAGCATTAGCATTTGTAAAAAAAAATAAACATTTTTATGAACATTTGTAAAACTGCTGCATGGAGTTGCACTGTGCAGTAAATAAGCTGCAGTTTTATTAGTGTGACACTTTTTCGGGTTTAACTAGAGTTCAGATGTCTAATTTACATTTGGGGTATTTAGTGGGAGCACTGAACCAAAAACAGTTTATTATGGATGTGGAAGTAAATCAATGTTTTGTTCAACAACAGAGCAGTGACGCTCCAGAGATTTCAACCTCTGACCTTTTGGTAATGGGACAGCCGCTGTATCTGCAAGACCACACTGATGAACTGGATTCACCTTCACTTGAGCTGAAGAGGAAAAGTTCACTTTGGACATCATTTCTAACTTTTTAGCACTTGTGAGTTTGATGCCATGTTTTTTTTTTTTTGGTGGGTTGAATCTGTTTTGTCTCTGCTCTTCTACTTTTACCTCAGTTTGTGATTTCAGTTTCACTTTTAGTTAAAGGTGGTTGTTTTGTATATGAATACTCTTAGCCACCAAACTGATTAATGAAAAGGAGGGCTACCAGTGTGCCTATTAATCAATACAAAAACTTCAAAGTGTTATAATCCACTGATTTATCCATCTATCATCTCCATGTTTGTGATGAATCCCCAAATTTGCACCAGAATTTTAAAAATACAGTTTTTTTTTTTAATTCAAATGAAGAAATACATGTAACATGAATTCTCAGACCTTCATGTAGCAGCCACAACAAAATGATGCTGTTATCCCAAGATGACAAGATGGATAACTGTTTGATCTCAAGGTTATTAGTAAAATAAGTTCATTCCCTTCTCAGCTGTTCTTAGCTTTTGTAATTTGGAGGTGAAATGTAAAAAAATAATTTACACCTGAAAATATTTTGTACTACAGAGAATCTGTGGAAGCCAGAGATGGCCATGGTTGTGATAATTTCTTTTTTACCCCATTATTTCAAGATTATTTAATTATCAGTTTGTTGTGCTAACAGGATCATTATTTTGTTGTCCCAGGAAAACAGGCTGTTTTCTCTAGATAGTGCGCTAATTATCCTGTTACAGTGAGAAAACAACCATATATTTTCTCAAAAGATTTATCCTATTATCACAGGAAAATGACACTTTAATCCTGAGATAATGAGATAATGAACCTCTGATCAACATTCTGAGCCTCCATAGATAATAACTTTTTTTTTTTCATTTTCCTGCAACTGAACTATAAACTACTGTTGAACTGCATAGTTCAAGTGAGAAAATCTACCCCACCAAAAGCTGTTTTTAAAATGGATGTATTGTGTATTGTGATGTAATGACTCTGTTTCAAGTGTGCAGACAGACAGGTGACAAATTAAAGGAAAAACCTGAAAAAATAGTGGAGAGACAGGAGTATGAAAACAATGTGAATTATGTAAATACGCCATAGATCTCAACCCCATAAAACACCTGTGGGAGATTTAAAACACCAAATAAGGGGGTATCTTTTAGATGAATGATGTTCCATCTCTCCAGTAAAGTTCTAGAAACTGGTACAGTCAATGCCAAGGTGCGTCAAACCTGTTCTGGCAGCACATGGCAGCCCAACACCTTACTAAGACGTTTAATGTTGTTTTTTTCCTTTAATTTGTCACCCGTCTGTATCTTTCATTATCTCTCTCCCATTCTTCCAAACTTAATCCACAGCATCTCCATATGCACTGGTTTCTTGCCCCAGCTGCAGGCCTACTAACACTCACCTCTGTCGCTGGCCATTAAGCGTCTGGTCCTGCTGTCTGACACGCTGGAGCAAAATTTCAGCTTTTTTGGTCTTGTTGTGGAGGCTTTTTGTTGTCATGGAGCTCAGTG